>NW_021609402.1:1995-3980 GCF_004785775.1 Grammomys surdaster | reverse complement strand
CCAAGCAGGTGGCTCAGCAGGAAGCAGAGAGAGCCAGATTCGTGGTGGAAAAGGCTGAGCAGCAGAAGAAGGCAGCCATCATCTCTGCTGAGGGTGACTCCAAGGCAGCTGAGTTGATCGCCAACTCGCTGGCCACCGCCGGGGACGGCCTGATCGAGCTGTGGAAGCTGGAAGCTGGAAGCTGCCGAGGACATTGCCTACCAGCTCTCCCAATCTCGGAACATCACCTACCTGCCTGCCGGCCAGTCCCTGCTCCTCCAGCTTCCCCAGTGAGGCCAACCGGGCCGGCCTCCATCATTCGGAATGATGCCTTCCTTCTGGCCCATCCCAGAAATCACTGTGAAATTTAAAGATTGGCTTAAAGTGAAGGAAATAGGAAATAAAGGTAAAATCACTTAAAAAAATATAAAGAAATTTATGAAAAAAGGAGAAATTTTCATTTAAAATTCATAAAAAATAGAAAATTAATAAGGAGACCATTTGATTTGTAAAGGAATGTGATTTAAAACAGATTTTCCTGATAAAATAGAACATTTACTTGCCAAAAAAATTCATAAAATTGAAAACACTGTGGAAAAAGCTATTGAAAAATTCAGGAAAAAAATACTGAAAACTTGAAGAAAAATTAAAAAGCCCATGATAAAGTATAATCAAACGGAAGAGAAATCAAAGAAGGTTATGAACAAGGAGAAATTTGCTTTTAAAATTCATAAAAAATAGAAAATTGATAAGCAGAACATATGATTTGTAAAGTAATGTGATTTAAAACAGTTTTTCCTGATAAAATTGAACATTTACTTGGGAAAAAATTCATAAAATTGAAAACACTGTGATAAAGCTAGTGAAAAATTCAGGAAAAATAGTGAAAACTTGAAGAATAATTACAAAGCCAATAATAAACTATAATCAAACGGAAGAGAAATCATAGAAAGTCATGAACATGGAGATATTTGTATTGAACATTCATAAAAAATAGAAAATGTATAAGTATACCATTAGATTTGTAAAGGAATGTGATTTAAAACAGTTTCTCCTGACAAAATTGAACATTTACTAGGCAAAAAATTCATAAACTTGAAAACACTGTGGAAAAAGCTAGTGAAAAATTCTGGAAAAATAGTGAAAACTTGAAGAAAAATTAAAACCCCAATGATAAACTATAATCAAACGGAAGAGAAATCAAAGAAAGTTATGAACAAGGAGAAATTTGCATTTAAGATTCATAAAAAATAGAAAATTGATAAGGAGAACATTTGATTTGTAAAGGAATGTGATTTAAAACAGTTTTTCCTGATAAAATTGAACATTTACTTGGCAAAAATTCAAAAAATTGAAAACACTGTGGAAAAATCAAACAAAAGAAATATCAAGCTGGGGAATTCACGTGGAGGTCAGAGTGAAAGCAGGTGTGAGTGGAAGAAACAGAAGGAGTCATGGCTGCCAAAGTGTTTGAGTCCATCGGAAAGTTCGGCCTGGCGTTAGCAGTTGCAGGAGGCGTGGTGAACTCTGCTCTATACAATGTGGATGCTGGACACAGAGCTGTCATCTTTGACCGATTCCGTGGCGTACAGGACATTGTGGGAGGGGAAGGGACTCACTTTCTCATCCCTTGGCTACAGAAACCAATTATCTTTGACTGCCGCTCTCGACCACGGAATGTCCCGGTCATCACTGGTAGCCAAGACCTACAGAACGTCAACATCACACTGCGCATCCTCTTCCGGCCAGTGGCCAGCCAGCTCCCTCGTATCTACACCAGCATCTGAGACGACTGTGATGAGCGGGTGCTGCTGTCTATCACCACAGAGATCCTCAAGTCCGTGGTGGCTCGGTTTGATGCTGGAGAATTGATTACCCAGCGAGAGCTGGTCTCCAGGCAGGTGAGCGATGACCTCACAGAGCGAACAGCAACATTTGGGCTCATCCTGGATGACGTGTCCCTGACACATCTGACCTTCGGGAAGGAGTTCCCAGAGGCAGTAGAA
>NW_021609402.1:0-1985 GCF_004785775.1 Grammomys surdaster | reverse complement strand
CCAAGCAGGTGGCTCAGCAGGAAGCAGAGAGAGCCAGATTCGTGGTGGAAAAGGCTGAGCAGCAGAAGAAGGCAGCCATCATCTCTGCTGAGGGTGACTCCAAGGCAGCTGAGTTGATCGCCAACTCGCTGGCCACCGCCGGGGACGGCCTGATCGAGCTGTGGAAGCTGGAAGCTGGAAGCTGCCGAGGACATTGCCTACCAGCTCTCCCAATCTCGGAACATCACCTACCTGCCTGCCGGCCAGTCCCTGCTCCTCCAGCTTCCCCAGTGAGGCCAACCGGGCCGGCCTCCATCATTCGGAATGATGCCTTCCTTCTGGCCCATCCCAGAAATCACTGTGAAATTTAAAGATTGGCTTAAAGTGAAGGAAATAGGAAATAAAGGTAAAATCACTTAAAAAAATATAAAGAAATTTATGAAAAAAGGAGAAATTTTCATTTAAAATTCATAAAAAATAGAAAATTAATAAGGAGACCATTTGATTTGTAAAGGAATGTGATTTAAAACAGATTTTCCTGATAAAATAGAACATTTACTTGCCAAAAAAATTCATAAAATTGAAAACACTGTGGAAAAAGCTATTGAAAAATTCAGGAAAAAAATACTGAAAACTTGAAGAAAAATTAAAAAGCCCATGATAAAGTATAATCAAACGGAAGAGAAATCAAAGAAGGTTATGAACAAGGAGAAATTTGCTTTTAAAATTCATAAAAAATAGAAAATTGATAAGCAGAACATATGATTTGTAAAGTAATGTGATTTAAAACAGTTTTTCCTGATAAAATTGAACATTTACTTGGGAAAAAATTCATAAAATTGAAAACACTGTGATAAAGCTAGTGAAAAATTCAGGAAAAATAGTGAAAACTTGAAGAATAATTACAAAGCCAATAATAAACTATAATCAAACGGAAGAGAAATCATAGAAAGTCATGAACATGGAGATATTTGTATTGAACATTCATAAAAAATAGAAAATGTATAAGTATACCATTAGATTTGTAAAGGAATGTGATTTAAAACAGTTTCTCCTGACAAAATTGAACATTTACTAGGCAAAAAATTCATAAACTTGAAAACACTGTGGAAAAAGCTAGTGAAAAATTCTGGAAAAATAGTGAAAACTTGAAGAAAAATTAAAACCCCAATGATAAACTATAATCAAACGGAAGAGAAATCAAAGAAAGTTATGAACAAGGAGAAATTTGCATTTAAGATTCATAAAAAATAGAAAATTGATAAGGAGAACATTTGATTTGTAAAGGAATGTGATTTAAAACAGTTTTTCCTGATAAAATTGAACATTTACTTGGCAAAAATTCAAAAAATTGAAAACACTGTGGAAAAATCAAACAAAAGAAATATCAAGCTGGGGAATTCACGTGGAGGTCAGAGTGAAAGCAGGTGTGAGTGGAAGAAACAGAAGGAGTCATGGCTGCCAAAGTGTTTGAGTCCATCGGAAAGTTCGGCCTGGCGTTAGCAGTTGCAGGAGGCGTGGTGAACTCTGCTCTATACAATGTGGATGCTGGACACAGAGCTGTCATCTTTGACCGATTCCGTGGCGTACAGGACATTGTGGGAGGGGAAGGGACTCACTTTCTCATCCCTTGGCTACAGAAACCAATTATCTTTGACTGCCGCTCTCGACCACGGAATGTCCCGGTCATCACTGGTAGCCAAGACCTACAGAACGTCAACATCACACTGCGCATCCTCTTCCGGCCAGTGGCCAGCCAGCTCCCTCGTATCTACACCAGCATCTGAGACGACTGTGATGAGCGGGTGCTGCTGTCTATCACCACAGAGATCCTCAAGTCCGTGGTGGCTCGGTTTGATGCTGGAGAATTGATTACCCAGCGAGAGCTGGTCTCCAGGCAGGTGAGCGATGACCTCACAGAGCGAACAGCAACATTTGGGCTCATCCTGGATGACGTGTCCCTGACACATCTGACCTTCGGGAAGGAGTTCCCAGAGGCAGTAGAA
>NW_021609401.1:2463-4916 GCF_004785775.1 Grammomys surdaster | reverse complement strand
AAGTCAGAAATAAATGAACAGGAATAATCAATATTCACCATTCGTGGATAATAGTAAATCAGAAATAAATGAGAATGAAAAATCAATGCTCATCAGTCATAGTTAATAGTAAATCAGAAATAAATAAAGCTTAAATATCAATAGTCATCCGTCATAAAAAAATAGTAAGTCAGAAATAAATGAACATGAATAATCAATATTCACAATTCACAGAAAATAATCAATCAGAAATAAGTGAACATGAATAATCAATATTCATCTGACAAATTTTATAGTAAATCAGAAAAAAATAAACCTGAAATATAAATAGTCATCAGTCATAGAAAATTGTAAGTCAGAAATAAATGAACAGGAATAATCAATATTCATCATTCATTGACAATAGTAAATCAGTAATGAATGAACATGAGTAATCAATATTCATTTGTCATAGTTAATAGTAAATGAGAAATAAATTAAGCTGAAATATCAGTAGTCATCAAAGAAAATAGTAAGTCAGAAATAAATGAACATGAGTAATCAATAATCAACATTCGTGAATAATAGTAAATCAGAAATAAATTAACATGAATAATCAATATTCACAATTCGTGGATAGTATTAAATCAGAAATAATTAAAAATGAATAATCAAGAGTCAACTGTCATAGTTAATAGGAAACTAGAAATTAATAAAGCTGAAATATCTATAGCCATCAGTCACCGATAATAGTTATTCAGAAATAAATCAACAGGAGTAATCAATATTCACCATTCGTGGATAATAGTAAATCAGAAATAAATCAACATGAATAATCAATAGTCATCAGTCATAGTTAATAGGAAATCAGAAATAAATTAAGCTGAAATATCAATAGTCATCAGTCATCGAAAATACTAAGTAACAATGAAATGAATAGGAATAATCAATATTCATCATTCGTTGATAATTGTAAATCAGAAATACATGAACATGAATAATCAATAGTTATCAGTCATAATTAATAGTAAATCAGAAATTAATAAAGCTGAAATATCAATAGTCATCCGTCATAGATAATAGTAAGTCAAATATAAACGAACAGAAATAATCAATGTTCACAATTCGTAGATAAAAGTAAATCAGAAATAAATGAACATGAATATTCAATAATCATCATTCATAGTTAAGAGGAAATCAGAAATAAAGAAATCCTAAATATCAATAGTCATCAATCATAGAAAATAGTAACTCAGAAATAAATGAGCAGGAATAATCAATATTTACCATTCATGGAAAAGAGTAAATCAGAAATAAATGAAAATGAATAGTCAATAGTCATTAGTCATAGTTAATAGGAAATCAGAAATAAATAAAGCTGAAATATCAATAGTCATCAGTCATAGAAATAGTAAGTCAGAAAAAAAATGAACATGAATAATCAATATTCACAATTTGTGGATAATAATAAATCAAAAATAAATGAACATTAATAATCAATAGTCATCAGTCATAGTTAATAGGACATCAGAAATAAATAAAGCTGAAATATCAATTGTCATCAGTCATAGATAATAGTAAGTCAAAATAAATGAACAGCAATAATCAATAATCACCATTTGGGGATAATAGAAAATCAGAAATAAATGAATGTGAATAATCAATAGTCATCAACTGTAAACCAGAAATGCATGAACATGAATAACAAATAGTCATCAGTCATAGTTAATAGGACATCAGAAGAAAATAAAGCTGAAATATCAATAGTCATCAGTCATAGTTAATAGTATGTTAGAAATAAATTAAAAGGAATAATCAATAATCACAATTTGTGTTTAATAGTAAATTAGAAATAAATGAACATGAATAATCAATAGTCATCATTCATAGTTAATGGTAAATCAGAAAAGAACTTAAATATTAATAGTAATCAGTCAGAGATAATAGTAAGTCAGATAAATGAATATGAATAATCAATATTCACCATTCCTGAATAATAGTAAATCAGAAATAAAGGAACATGAATAATCAATAATCATCAGTCATAGTTAATAGCAAATGAGAAACAAATAAAGCTGAAATATCAATAGTCATCAGTCATAGATAATAGTAAGTCAAAAATAAATGAACAGAAATAATCAATATTCACAAATCGTGGATAAAATTAAGTCTGAAATAAATGAACATGAATAATCAGTATTCACCATTCGTGGATAATAGTAAATCAGATATAAATGAACATGAATAATCAATAGTCAACAGTCATAGTTAATAGGAAATCAGAAATTAATAAAGCTGAAATATCAATAGTCTTCAGTCATAGATAAAATCAAGTCAGAAATAAATGAACAATAATAATCAATATTCACCACTCGTGGATAATTATAAATCAGAAATAAATGAACATGAATAATCAATAGTCATCATTCATAGTTAATAGTAAATCAGAAATAAATAAAGCTGAAATGTCAATAGTCATCAGTCATAGGTAATAG
>NW_021609401.1:0-2453 GCF_004785775.1 Grammomys surdaster | reverse complement strand
AAGTCAGAAATAAATGAACAGGAATAATCAATATTCACCATTCGTGGATAATAGTAAATCAGAAATAAATGAGAATGAAAAATCAATGCTCATCAGTCATAGTTAATAGTAAATCAGAAATAAATAAAGCTTAAATATCAATAGTCATCCGTCATAAAAAAATAGTAAGTCAGAAATAAATGAACATGAATAATCAATATTCACAATTCACAGAAAATAATCAATCAGAAATAAGTGAACATGAATAATCAATATTCATCTGACAAATTTTATAGTAAATCAGAAAAAAATAAACCTGAAATATAAATAGTCATCAGTCATAGAAAATTGTAAGTCAGAAATAAATGAACAGGAATAATCAATATTCATCATTCATTGACAATAGTAAATCAGTAATGAATGAACATGAGTAATCAATATTCATTTGTCATAGTTAATAGTAAATGAGAAATAAATTAAGCTGAAATATCAGTAGTCATCAAAGAAAATAGTAAGTCAGAAATAAATGAACATGAGTAATCAATAATCAACATTCGTGAATAATAGTAAATCAGAAATAAATTAACATGAATAATCAATATTCACAATTCGTGGATAGTATTAAATCAGAAATAATTAAAAATGAATAATCAAGAGTCAACTGTCATAGTTAATAGGAAACTAGAAATTAATAAAGCTGAAATATCTATAGCCATCAGTCACCGATAATAGTTATTCAGAAATAAATCAACAGGAGTAATCAATATTCACCATTCGTGGATAATAGTAAATCAGAAATAAATCAACATGAATAATCAATAGTCATCAGTCATAGTTAATAGGAAATCAGAAATAAATTAAGCTGAAATATCAATAGTCATCAGTCATCGAAAATACTAAGTAACAATGAAATGAATAGGAATAATCAATATTCATCATTCGTTGATAATTGTAAATCAGAAATACATGAACATGAATAATCAATAGTTATCAGTCATAATTAATAGTAAATCAGAAATTAATAAAGCTGAAATATCAATAGTCATCCGTCATAGATAATAGTAAGTCAAATATAAACGAACAGAAATAATCAATGTTCACAATTCGTAGATAAAAGTAAATCAGAAATAAATGAACATGAATATTCAATAATCATCATTCATAGTTAAGAGGAAATCAGAAATAAAGAAATCCTAAATATCAATAGTCATCAATCATAGAAAATAGTAACTCAGAAATAAATGAGCAGGAATAATCAATATTTACCATTCATGGAAAAGAGTAAATCAGAAATAAATGAAAATGAATAGTCAATAGTCATTAGTCATAGTTAATAGGAAATCAGAAATAAATAAAGCTGAAATATCAATAGTCATCAGTCATAGAAATAGTAAGTCAGAAAAAAAATGAACATGAATAATCAATATTCACAATTTGTGGATAATAATAAATCAAAAATAAATGAACATTAATAATCAATAGTCATCAGTCATAGTTAATAGGACATCAGAAATAAATAAAGCTGAAATATCAATTGTCATCAGTCATAGATAATAGTAAGTCAAAATAAATGAACAGCAATAATCAATAATCACCATTTGGGGATAATAGAAAATCAGAAATAAATGAATGTGAATAATCAATAGTCATCAACTGTAAACCAGAAATGCATGAACATGAATAACAAATAGTCATCAGTCATAGTTAATAGGACATCAGAAGAAAATAAAGCTGAAATATCAATAGTCATCAGTCATAGTTAATAGTATGTTAGAAATAAATTAAAAGGAATAATCAATAATCACAATTTGTGTTTAATAGTAAATTAGAAATAAATGAACATGAATAATCAATAGTCATCATTCATAGTTAATGGTAAATCAGAAAAGAACTTAAATATTAATAGTAATCAGTCAGAGATAATAGTAAGTCAGATAAATGAATATGAATAATCAATATTCACCATTCCTGAATAATAGTAAATCAGAAATAAAGGAACATGAATAATCAATAATCATCAGTCATAGTTAATAGCAAATGAGAAACAAATAAAGCTGAAATATCAATAGTCATCAGTCATAGATAATAGTAAGTCAAAAATAAATGAACAGAAATAATCAATATTCACAAATCGTGGATAAAATTAAGTCTGAAATAAATGAACATGAATAATCAGTATTCACCATTCGTGGATAATAGTAAATCAGATATAAATGAACATGAATAATCAATAGTCAACAGTCATAGTTAATAGGAAATCAGAAATTAATAAAGCTGAAATATCAATAGTCTTCAGTCATAGATAAAATCAAGTCAGAAATAAATGAACAATAATAATCAATATTCACCACTCGTGGATAATTATAAATCAGAAATAAATGAACATGAATAATCAATAGTCATCATTCATAGTTAATAGTAAATCAGAAATAAATAAAGCTGAAATGTCAATAGTCATCAGTCATAGGTAATAG
>NW_021609400.1:1181-2352 GCF_004785775.1 Grammomys surdaster | reverse complement strand
TCACATGTAATGTGATTTCAATGTGTATCAGCTGTGTTGTACATGCCATTAACTCTAGAAGTACGAATGCATTGCAATGCTCGTATAGTTACAGTACGTTTGTGCAATAAGTTGTATAGTGCTTTTCTGCTGGAATCTAGCAACTTTCTTGGACATACCATATGAAACAATGAAATATACATGGCAGGATGGTACAAGTGTTTATGCTTCAAAGCAAACACACATCCTAACTGAAATGCGACAAGTAACATGATTTCATTTTTTTCAGTGGGGTTGTACTTGGCATTACCTCTGGAAGTACTAATGCTTTGTAATGCGATTATCTTTACACTAGGCTTTTTCAATACATTGTATAGTGCTTTTCTGCTGGAATCTATCAACTTACTTGGACATGCCATATAAAACACTAAAACATACATGGCCAGAGGGTAAAACTGTTTATGCTTTAAAGCAAACACAAGTCCTAATTGAAATGTCACATAAAACATAGTTTAAGTTTTTGCAGCTGTATTGTACTTGCCTTTAGCTCTGGAAGTATCAATGCATTACAATGCATTTTAAAGTTGTTTTGTTTAATTTGCTGTATTGTGCTTTTCTGCTGGAATCTAGGAACTTACTTGGATATGCCATATGAAACAATGAAGTACACGAGACCGGATGGTACAAGAGTTTATGCTTTAAAGCAAACAAACGTCCTACACAAAATGTCACATGTTTCATGATTTGAATGTTTTCAGCGGTGTTGTACTTGCCTTTAGCTTTGGAAGTACGAATGCTTTGCAATGCCCGTATCTTTACTGGACGTTTGTTCAATACATTGTACAGTGCTTTACTGCTGGAATCTAGGAACTTACTTGGACATGCCATATTAATCAATGTAGTTTACATGAACGGATTGTACAAGTGTATGTGCTTTAAAGCAAACACAAGTCCTAACTGAAATGTCACATGTAACATTGTTTAAGCTGTATTGTACTTGCCTTTTGCTCTGGAAGTACGAATAGATTGCAATGCATTTTAGACTAATTTTGTTCAATAAATTGTATAGTGCTTTTCTGCTGGAATCTAGCAACTTTCTTGGACATGCCATATGAAACTATTATATATACATGGCCGGATTGTACAAGTGTTTATGCTTTAAATCAAACACAAGTCCTAACTGAAATGTCAC
>NW_021609400.1:0-1171 GCF_004785775.1 Grammomys surdaster | reverse complement strand
TCACATGTAATGTGATTTCAATGTGTATCAGCTGTGTTGTACATGCCATTAACTCTAGAAGTACGAATGCATTGCAATGCTCGTATAGTTACAGTACGTTTGTGCAATAAGTTGTATAGTGCTTTTCTGCTGGAATCTAGCAACTTTCTTGGACATACCATATGAAACAATGAAATATACATGGCAGGATGGTACAAGTGTTTATGCTTCAAAGCAAACACACATCCTAACTGAAATGCGACAAGTAACATGATTTCATTTTTTTCAGTGGGGTTGTACTTGGCATTACCTCTGGAAGTACTAATGCTTTGTAATGCGATTATCTTTACACTAGGCTTTTTCAATACATTGTATAGTGCTTTTCTGCTGGAATCTATCAACTTACTTGGACATGCCATATAAAACACTAAAACATACATGGCCAGAGGGTAAAACTGTTTATGCTTTAAAGCAAACACAAGTCCTAATTGAAATGTCACATAAAACATAGTTTAAGTTTTTGCAGCTGTATTGTACTTGCCTTTAGCTCTGGAAGTATCAATGCATTACAATGCATTTTAAAGTTGTTTTGTTTAATTTGCTGTATTGTGCTTTTCTGCTGGAATCTAGGAACTTACTTGGATATGCCATATGAAACAATGAAGTACACGAGACCGGATGGTACAAGAGTTTATGCTTTAAAGCAAACAAACGTCCTACACAAAATGTCACATGTTTCATGATTTGAATGTTTTCAGCGGTGTTGTACTTGCCTTTAGCTTTGGAAGTACGAATGCTTTGCAATGCCCGTATCTTTACTGGACGTTTGTTCAATACATTGTACAGTGCTTTACTGCTGGAATCTAGGAACTTACTTGGACATGCCATATTAATCAATGTAGTTTACATGAACGGATTGTACAAGTGTATGTGCTTTAAAGCAAACACAAGTCCTAACTGAAATGTCACATGTAACATTGTTTAAGCTGTATTGTACTTGCCTTTTGCTCTGGAAGTACGAATAGATTGCAATGCATTTTAGACTAATTTTGTTCAATAAATTGTATAGTGCTTTTCTGCTGGAATCTAGCAACTTTCTTGGACATGCCATATGAAACTATTATATATACATGGCCGGATTGTACAAGTGTTTATGCTTTAAATCAAACACAAGTCCTAACTGAAATGTCAC
>NW_021609399.1:1373-2736 GCF_004785775.1 Grammomys surdaster | reverse complement strand
AAAAACACTGTAGAACGTACTGAACAAACCTACTGTAAAGATCCACGAAATGCAGCACATTCTTACTTCCAGACCTATAGGCAAGTACATCACAGATGAAAACACCTAAATCATGTTCCCTGTGACATTTTAGTTAAGAAGTGTGTTTGGTATAAAACAGAAACACTTGTACCATCAGGCCATGTATCTTTCATTGTTTCATATGGAATATCTAAGTAAGTTGCTAGATTCCAGCAGAAAAGCACTACAGAACGTATTGAACACACCTAATGTAAAGATATTAGAATTTTAGTGTATTCTTACTTCCAGAGCTAAAGGCAAGTACAACAGAGCTGAAAACACCTAAATCAGGTTACCAGTGACATTTCAGTTAGGAAGTGTGTTTGGTTTAAAGCAGAAACGGTTGTATCATCCGGCCATGTATCTTTAATTGTTTCATATGGAATGTCAAAGTAAGTTGCTAGTTTCCAGCAGAAATGCATTATTGAACATACTGGACAAACCTACAGTAAAGATACGCGAAATGCAGCACATTCTTACTTCCAGACCTATAGGCAAATACATCACAGCTGAAAACACCTAAATCATGTTACCTGTGACATTTTAGTTAAGAAGTGCGTTTGGATTAAAGCAGAACCACTTGTACCATCCGACCATGTATCTTTCTTTGTTTCATATGGAATATCCAAGTAAGTTGCTAGATTCCAGCTGAAAAACATCATAGAAGGTACTGAACAAACCTCCTGTAGAGATACGCAAAATGCAGCACATTCTTACTTCCAGAGATAACGGCAAGTACAACAGAGCTGAAAACACCTAAATCATGTTACATGTGTCATTTCACATAGAAAGTGTGTTTGGTTTAAAGCAGAAACACTTGTACCATCCGGCCATGTATCTTTCATTGTTACATATGGAATGTCCAAGTAAGTTGCTCGATTACAGCAGAAAAGCATTACAGAACGTACTGAACAAACCTACTGTAAAGGTACCAGAAATGCAGCACATTCTTACTTCCAGACATATAGACAAGTACAAAACAGCTGAAAACACCTAAATCATGTTCCCTGTGACATTTTAGTTAAGAAGTGTGTTTGGTTTAAAGCTGAAACACTTGTACCATCCAGCCATGTATCTTTGTTTCATATGGAATGTCAAAGTAAATTGCTAGTTTCCAGCAGAAAAGCACTATAGAATATACTGAACAAACCTACGGTAAAGATACACGAAATGCAGCACATTCTTACTTCCAGACCTATAGGCAAGTACATCACAGCTGAAAACACCTAAATCATGTTACCTGTGACATTTTAGTTAAGAAGTGTCTTTGGATTAAAGAAGAACCACTTGTACCATGCGACCA
>NW_021609399.1:0-1363 GCF_004785775.1 Grammomys surdaster | reverse complement strand
AAAAACACTGTAGAACGTACTGAACAAACCTACTGTAAAGATCCACGAAATGCAGCACATTCTTACTTCCAGACCTATAGGCAAGTACATCACAGATGAAAACACCTAAATCATGTTCCCTGTGACATTTTAGTTAAGAAGTGTGTTTGGTATAAAACAGAAACACTTGTACCATCAGGCCATGTATCTTTCATTGTTTCATATGGAATATCTAAGTAAGTTGCTAGATTCCAGCAGAAAAGCACTACAGAACGTATTGAACACACCTAATGTAAAGATATTAGAATTTTAGTGTATTCTTACTTCCAGAGCTAAAGGCAAGTACAACAGAGCTGAAAACACCTAAATCAGGTTACCAGTGACATTTCAGTTAGGAAGTGTGTTTGGTTTAAAGCAGAAACGGTTGTATCATCCGGCCATGTATCTTTAATTGTTTCATATGGAATGTCAAAGTAAGTTGCTAGTTTCCAGCAGAAATGCATTATTGAACATACTGGACAAACCTACAGTAAAGATACGCGAAATGCAGCACATTCTTACTTCCAGACCTATAGGCAAATACATCACAGCTGAAAACACCTAAATCATGTTACCTGTGACATTTTAGTTAAGAAGTGCGTTTGGATTAAAGCAGAACCACTTGTACCATCCGACCATGTATCTTTCTTTGTTTCATATGGAATATCCAAGTAAGTTGCTAGATTCCAGCTGAAAAACATCATAGAAGGTACTGAACAAACCTCCTGTAGAGATACGCAAAATGCAGCACATTCTTACTTCCAGAGATAACGGCAAGTACAACAGAGCTGAAAACACCTAAATCATGTTACATGTGTCATTTCACATAGAAAGTGTGTTTGGTTTAAAGCAGAAACACTTGTACCATCCGGCCATGTATCTTTCATTGTTACATATGGAATGTCCAAGTAAGTTGCTCGATTACAGCAGAAAAGCATTACAGAACGTACTGAACAAACCTACTGTAAAGGTACCAGAAATGCAGCACATTCTTACTTCCAGACATATAGACAAGTACAAAACAGCTGAAAACACCTAAATCATGTTCCCTGTGACATTTTAGTTAAGAAGTGTGTTTGGTTTAAAGCTGAAACACTTGTACCATCCAGCCATGTATCTTTGTTTCATATGGAATGTCAAAGTAAATTGCTAGTTTCCAGCAGAAAAGCACTATAGAATATACTGAACAAACCTACGGTAAAGATACACGAAATGCAGCACATTCTTACTTCCAGACCTATAGGCAAGTACATCACAGCTGAAAACACCTAAATCATGTTACCTGTGACATTTTAGTTAAGAAGTGTCTTTGGATTAAAGAAGAACCACTTGTACCATGCGACCA
>NW_021609398.1:799-1588 GCF_004785775.1 Grammomys surdaster | reverse complement strand
GTCATAGATACTGATGTCATTGATACCGATGTTAGATACTGATGTCATAGATATTCATTCCATAGATATCGATGTCATAGATATCGATGGCATAAATACCGATGCCATAGATACCGATATCATAGATACTGATGTCATAGATACCGAGGTCATAGATACCGATGTCATAGATACCTATGTCATAGATACCGATGTCATAGATACCGATGTCATAGATACAGATGTCAAAGATACTGATGTCATAGATACCGATGTCATAGATACCAATGTATTGATACCGAAGTCATAGATACCGATGTCATAAACACCGATGTCATAGATACCGATGTCATAGATACCGATGTCATAGATGCCGATGTCATAGATACCGACGTCATAGATACCGATGTCATATATACCGATGTCATAGATACCGAAGTCTTAGATACCGATGTCATAGAAAGCGATGTCATAGATACCGATGTCTTAGATACCGATCTCATAGATACCGATGTCATAGATACTGATGTCGTTGATACCAATGTCATAGATACCAATGTCATAGATACCGATGTCATAGATACAGATGTCATAGATACCGATGTCATAGATACCGATGTCATAGATACCGATGTCATAGATACCGATGTCTTTGATATCGATGTCATAGATATCGATGTCATAGATACCGATGTCATAGATACCTATGTCATTGATACCGATGTCATAGATACCGATGTCATAGATACCGATGTATAGATACCGAAGTTATAGATACCGATGTCATAGATACCGATGTCATAGACACCG
>NW_021609398.1:0-789 GCF_004785775.1 Grammomys surdaster | reverse complement strand
GTCATAGATACTGATGTCATTGATACCGATGTTAGATACTGATGTCATAGATATTCATTCCATAGATATCGATGTCATAGATATCGATGGCATAAATACCGATGCCATAGATACCGATATCATAGATACTGATGTCATAGATACCGAGGTCATAGATACCGATGTCATAGATACCTATGTCATAGATACCGATGTCATAGATACCGATGTCATAGATACAGATGTCAAAGATACTGATGTCATAGATACCGATGTCATAGATACCAATGTATTGATACCGAAGTCATAGATACCGATGTCATAAACACCGATGTCATAGATACCGATGTCATAGATACCGATGTCATAGATGCCGATGTCATAGATACCGACGTCATAGATACCGATGTCATATATACCGATGTCATAGATACCGAAGTCTTAGATACCGATGTCATAGAAAGCGATGTCATAGATACCGATGTCTTAGATACCGATCTCATAGATACCGATGTCATAGATACTGATGTCGTTGATACCAATGTCATAGATACCAATGTCATAGATACCGATGTCATAGATACAGATGTCATAGATACCGATGTCATAGATACCGATGTCATAGATACCGATGTCATAGATACCGATGTCTTTGATATCGATGTCATAGATATCGATGTCATAGATACCGATGTCATAGATACCTATGTCATTGATACCGATGTCATAGATACCGATGTCATAGATACCGATGTATAGATACCGAAGTTATAGATACCGATGTCATAGATACCGATGTCATAGACACCG
>NW_021609397.1:583-1156 GCF_004785775.1 Grammomys surdaster | reverse complement strand
GCTCTCTGGCTGGCTGGCTCCCTTGCTCTCTCTGGCTGGCTGGCTTGCTCCCTCTCTGGCTGGCTGGTTCGCTCACTCTCTGGCTCGCTGGTTCCCTCGCTCTCTGGTGGCTGGCTCGCTCGCTCTCTGGCTGGCTGGCTCGCTCCCTCTCTGGCTGCCTGGCTCGCTCGCTCTCTGGCTGGCTCGCTCGCTCGCTCTCTGGCTGGCTGGCTGGCTCGCTCTCTGGCTGGCTTGCTCTCTGGCTGGCTCCCTAGCTCTCTGGCTGGCTCGCTCGCTCTCTGGCTGGCTCGCTCTCTGGCTCACTCTCCAGCTTTCTCTCTGACTCACTCTCTGGCTTGATCTCTGGCTGGCTGGCTCCCTCAGTCTCTGGGTGGCTCGCTTGCTCGCTCTCTGGCTGGCTCCTTTGCTCACTCTCTGGCTGGCTCGCTCGCTTGCTCTCATGCTGGCTGGCTTGCTCTCTGGCTGGCTGGCTAGCTTGCTCTCTGGCTGGGTGGCTTGCTCGCTCTCTGGCTGGGTGGCTCGCTCGCTCTCTGGCTGGCTGGCTCGCTCGCTCTCTGGCTGGCTGGCTGGCTC
>NW_021609397.1:0-573 GCF_004785775.1 Grammomys surdaster | reverse complement strand
GCTCTCTGGCTGGCTGGCTCCCTTGCTCTCTCTGGCTGGCTGGCTTGCTCCCTCTCTGGCTGGCTGGTTCGCTCACTCTCTGGCTCGCTGGTTCCCTCGCTCTCTGGTGGCTGGCTCGCTCGCTCTCTGGCTGGCTGGCTCGCTCCCTCTCTGGCTGCCTGGCTCGCTCGCTCTCTGGCTGGCTCGCTCGCTCGCTCTCTGGCTGGCTGGCTGGCTCGCTCTCTGGCTGGCTTGCTCTCTGGCTGGCTCCCTAGCTCTCTGGCTGGCTCGCTCGCTCTCTGGCTGGCTCGCTCTCTGGCTCACTCTCCAGCTTTCTCTCTGACTCACTCTCTGGCTTGATCTCTGGCTGGCTGGCTCCCTCAGTCTCTGGGTGGCTCGCTTGCTCGCTCTCTGGCTGGCTCCTTTGCTCACTCTCTGGCTGGCTCGCTCGCTTGCTCTCATGCTGGCTGGCTTGCTCTCTGGCTGGCTGGCTAGCTTGCTCTCTGGCTGGGTGGCTTGCTCGCTCTCTGGCTGGGTGGCTCGCTCGCTCTCTGGCTGGCTGGCTCGCTCGCTCTCTGGCTGGCTGGCTGGCTC
>NW_021609396.1:1321-2632 GCF_004785775.1 Grammomys surdaster | reverse complement strand
TTGTTCAGTACATTATATAGTGCTTTTTTGTTGGAATCTAGCAACTTACTTATACATTCCATATGAAACAATACAAGATACATGGGCTGGTGTTAAAATTGTTTCTGCAGTAAACCAAACACACTTCCTAACTGAAATGTCACAAGTAACAAGATTTAGGTTTTTTCAGCTGTGTTGTACTTGCCTTTAGCTCTGGAAGTAAGAATACACTGCAATGCGTGCATCTTTACATGAGGTTTGGTCAGTACGGTCTATAGAGGTTTTCTGCTGGAATCTAGCATCATACTTGGACATTCCATATGAAACAATGTAAGATATATGGCCGGGTGTTAAAAGTGTTTCTGCAGTAAACCAAAAACACTTCCTAACTGAAATTTCACAGATAACATGATTTAGGTGTTTTCAGCTCTGTTGTACTTGCCTTTAGCTCTGGAAGTAAGAATATACTGCAATGTATGTTTCTTTACATGAGGTTTGTTCAGTACCTTCTATAGTGCTTTTCTGTTGGAATCTAGCAACTTACTTGGACATTCCATTAGTAACAATGAAAGATACATGGCCTGGGGTTAAAAGTGTTTCTTCTTTAAACCAAACACACTTCTTAACTGAAATGTCACATGTAATGTGATTTAGGTGTTTTCAACTCTGTTGTTCTTGCCTTTAGCTCTGGAAATAAGAATACACTGCAATGCGTGTATCTTTAAATGAGGTATGTTCAGTGGGTTCTATAGTGCTTTTCTGTTGGAATCTAGCAACTTACTTGGACATTCCATATGAAACAATATAAGATACATGGCCTGGTGTTAAAAGTGTTTCTGCTTTAAACCAAACACCCTTCCTAACTGAAATGTCACAGGTAACAAGTTTTAGGTGTTTTCAGCTGTGTTGTACTTGCCTATTTCTTTGGAAATATAATACACTGCAATGCATGTATCTTTACATGAGGTTTGTTCAATAAGTTCCACAGGTCTTTTCTGCTGGAATCTAGCAACTTACTTGGACATTCCATATGTAACAATGAAAGATTCATGGCAGGATGCTACAAGTGTTTCTGCTTTAAACCAAACACACTTCCTAACTGAAATGTCACATGTAACAAGATTTAGGTGTTTTCAGCTGTGTTGTACTTGCCTTTAGCTCTGGAAGTAAGCATACACTGCAATGCGTGTATCTTTACATGAGGTTTGTTCAGTACGATGTATAGTGCTTTTCTGCTGGAATCTATCAATTTACTGGGACATTCCTTCAGTAACATCGAAAGATACATGGCCGGGTGTTAAAAGTGTTTCTTTTTAAACCAAACACAATTCC
>NW_021609396.1:0-1311 GCF_004785775.1 Grammomys surdaster | reverse complement strand
TTGTTCAGTACATTATATAGTGCTTTTTTGTTGGAATCTAGCAACTTACTTATACATTCCATATGAAACAATACAAGATACATGGGCTGGTGTTAAAATTGTTTCTGCAGTAAACCAAACACACTTCCTAACTGAAATGTCACAAGTAACAAGATTTAGGTTTTTTCAGCTGTGTTGTACTTGCCTTTAGCTCTGGAAGTAAGAATACACTGCAATGCGTGCATCTTTACATGAGGTTTGGTCAGTACGGTCTATAGAGGTTTTCTGCTGGAATCTAGCATCATACTTGGACATTCCATATGAAACAATGTAAGATATATGGCCGGGTGTTAAAAGTGTTTCTGCAGTAAACCAAAAACACTTCCTAACTGAAATTTCACAGATAACATGATTTAGGTGTTTTCAGCTCTGTTGTACTTGCCTTTAGCTCTGGAAGTAAGAATATACTGCAATGTATGTTTCTTTACATGAGGTTTGTTCAGTACCTTCTATAGTGCTTTTCTGTTGGAATCTAGCAACTTACTTGGACATTCCATTAGTAACAATGAAAGATACATGGCCTGGGGTTAAAAGTGTTTCTTCTTTAAACCAAACACACTTCTTAACTGAAATGTCACATGTAATGTGATTTAGGTGTTTTCAACTCTGTTGTTCTTGCCTTTAGCTCTGGAAATAAGAATACACTGCAATGCGTGTATCTTTAAATGAGGTATGTTCAGTGGGTTCTATAGTGCTTTTCTGTTGGAATCTAGCAACTTACTTGGACATTCCATATGAAACAATATAAGATACATGGCCTGGTGTTAAAAGTGTTTCTGCTTTAAACCAAACACCCTTCCTAACTGAAATGTCACAGGTAACAAGTTTTAGGTGTTTTCAGCTGTGTTGTACTTGCCTATTTCTTTGGAAATATAATACACTGCAATGCATGTATCTTTACATGAGGTTTGTTCAATAAGTTCCACAGGTCTTTTCTGCTGGAATCTAGCAACTTACTTGGACATTCCATATGTAACAATGAAAGATTCATGGCAGGATGCTACAAGTGTTTCTGCTTTAAACCAAACACACTTCCTAACTGAAATGTCACATGTAACAAGATTTAGGTGTTTTCAGCTGTGTTGTACTTGCCTTTAGCTCTGGAAGTAAGCATACACTGCAATGCGTGTATCTTTACATGAGGTTTGTTCAGTACGATGTATAGTGCTTTTCTGCTGGAATCTATCAATTTACTGGGACATTCCTTCAGTAACATCGAAAGATACATGGCCGGGTGTTAAAAGTGTTTCTTTTTAAACCAAACACAATTCC
>NW_021609395.1:1143-2276 GCF_004785775.1 Grammomys surdaster | reverse complement strand
CCCCAAACTGTTGAGCCTGAGAAAGAGGGATCTGGGCCATCTTTAGCCACATAAAAAGTTTGAAGCCAGCCTCAGCAACATAATAAGTAAATAAGTAAACAAACTTTGTTCTCTACTTCAGATGCCTTCTCACACTTTCTCATCTCTGTGGTGGATTCCAGTTCTCTCTCTCTCTCTCTCTCTCTCTCTCTCTCTCTCTCTCTCTCTCTCTTTTATCTTTTTATAAACTCATTATATTCCATTATATACTCTTTATCTTTTTATAAACACATCATATCCCAGATAGTATCTAAACATTTTTTAAATGCAGATTTTTTTCTGAAGCACATAATACCATTGTTATGCCTAAAATTTTTGATAACTTCTAAATATAATAGATCAAAATCCAAGAGATTGTCCAGTACATAAAAGCATTTACCTTCCAAGCATGGCATTTTTTTCTTGGTTTGTTCAAATCAGGATCCAAATGAAACTCAAACCTTATATTTGCTATTTATTTATTTATTTAGTGTACTCTCTAAGTTAAATTTTGTTAATTAGGATGTAAAACAAAGCTATATGAAATCATACAAGAGCAATTATAATCAGTGCAAGCATGAGGAAAGACCTGAGATTCAGTACTCATTACTAACCTAATCCTAGCATTGCTTGGGTGGAGACATATGAAAGACAGGGGCATGCTGGCCAGCCATTTTTACCCAAATTTGGAGGCCCAGATTCAGTGAGAGAATAAGATAGAGTGACAGAAGATAAAACCCTGCATTGATCTGTTGCTTCCAAACACTGTTCAGTGAACATATAATCACTTACACTTATGTGCACATCCCTCACATGTACACACTTGCACATAAAATTATGACAATGACTTTTTTATTATTTTATTTTTATATTTGTTTGCTTGTTTGTTTTATTTTTTGAGACAGGGGTTCTTTGTGTAGCCCTGGCTGTCCTGGAACTCACAGAGATCTTCCTGCCTCTGCCTCCTGAGTTCTGGGATTAAAGGCATGCACCACCACTGCCCAGCTACAATACATTTTTTAAAGTAACACTTTTACAACTGCCACTCAAACAACAACAACAAAACAAAACAAATAGATCTTTGTCTACCAGGATAGTATAAGGTATATCTGTAA
>NW_021609395.1:0-1133 GCF_004785775.1 Grammomys surdaster | reverse complement strand
CCCCAAACTGTTGAGCCTGAGAAAGAGGGATCTGGGCCATCTTTAGCCACATAAAAAGTTTGAAGCCAGCCTCAGCAACATAATAAGTAAATAAGTAAACAAACTTTGTTCTCTACTTCAGATGCCTTCTCACACTTTCTCATCTCTGTGGTGGATTCCAGTTCTCTCTCTCTCTCTCTCTCTCTCTCTCTCTCTCTCTCTCTCTCTCTCTTTTATCTTTTTATAAACTCATTATATTCCATTATATACTCTTTATCTTTTTATAAACACATCATATCCCAGATAGTATCTAAACATTTTTTAAATGCAGATTTTTTTCTGAAGCACATAATACCATTGTTATGCCTAAAATTTTTGATAACTTCTAAATATAATAGATCAAAATCCAAGAGATTGTCCAGTACATAAAAGCATTTACCTTCCAAGCATGGCATTTTTTTCTTGGTTTGTTCAAATCAGGATCCAAATGAAACTCAAACCTTATATTTGCTATTTATTTATTTATTTAGTGTACTCTCTAAGTTAAATTTTGTTAATTAGGATGTAAAACAAAGCTATATGAAATCATACAAGAGCAATTATAATCAGTGCAAGCATGAGGAAAGACCTGAGATTCAGTACTCATTACTAACCTAATCCTAGCATTGCTTGGGTGGAGACATATGAAAGACAGGGGCATGCTGGCCAGCCATTTTTACCCAAATTTGGAGGCCCAGATTCAGTGAGAGAATAAGATAGAGTGACAGAAGATAAAACCCTGCATTGATCTGTTGCTTCCAAACACTGTTCAGTGAACATATAATCACTTACACTTATGTGCACATCCCTCACATGTACACACTTGCACATAAAATTATGACAATGACTTTTTTATTATTTTATTTTTATATTTGTTTGCTTGTTTGTTTTATTTTTTGAGACAGGGGTTCTTTGTGTAGCCCTGGCTGTCCTGGAACTCACAGAGATCTTCCTGCCTCTGCCTCCTGAGTTCTGGGATTAAAGGCATGCACCACCACTGCCCAGCTACAATACATTTTTTAAAGTAACACTTTTACAACTGCCACTCAAACAACAACAACAAAACAAAACAAATAGATCTTTGTCTACCAGGATAGTATAAGGTATATCTGTAA
>NW_021609394.1:1863-3716 GCF_004785775.1 Grammomys surdaster | reverse complement strand
AAAACTTGAAGACAAATTACACAGTCAAAAATAAACTATAATCAAACTGAAGTGAAATCAAAGAAAATTATGAAAAAGGAGAAATTTGACTTAAAAATTCATAAAATAAATAGAAAATTGATAAGGAGAACATTTGTTTTGTAAAGAAATGTGATTTAAAACAGTTTTTCCTGATAAAATTGAACATTTACTTGGCAAAAATTTCATAAAACTGAAAACACTGTGGAAAAAACTAGTGAAAAATTCAGGAAAAATAGTGAAAAATTGGAGACATATTACACAGTCAATAATAAACTATAATCAAACTGAAGAGAAATCAAAGAAAATTATGAAAAAGGAGAAATTTGCCTTAAAAATTCATAAAATAAATAGAAAATTGATAAAGAGAACGTTTGATTTGTAAAAAAATGTGATGAAAAAGAGTTTTTCCTGATAAAATTGAACACTTATTTGGCAGAAAATTCATAAAACTGAAAACACTGTGGAAAAAACTAGTCAAAATTTCAGGAAAAATAGTGAAAACTTGAAGAAAAATTACACAGTCAATAATACACTTTAATCAAACAGAAGAGAAATCAAAGAGAATCATGAAAAAGGAGAAATTTGCATTTAAAATTCATGAAAAATAGTACATTGAAAAGGAGACCATTTCATTTCAAAAGGAATGTGATTTAAAACAGTTTTTCCTGATAAAATTGAACATTTACTTGGCAAAAATTTCATAAAACTGAAAACACTGTCGAAAAAACTAGTGAAAAATTCAGGAAAAATAGTGAAAACTTGAAGAAAAATTACACAGTCAATAATAAACTATAATCAAACAGAAGATAAATCAGAGAAAATTATGAAAAAGGAGAAATTTGCCTTAAAAATTCATAAAATAAATAGAAAATTGATAAGGAGAACATTTGATTTCTAAAGGAATGTGATTAAAAACAGTTTTTCCAGATAAAATTGAAAATTTACTTTGAGAAAAATTCATAAAACTGAAAATACTGTGGATAAAACTAGTGAAAAATTCAGGAAAAATCGTGAAAACTTGAAGACAAATTACACAGTCAAAAATAAACTATAATCAAACGGAACAGAAATCAAAGAAAATCATGAAATTGGAGAAACTTGCATTTAAAATTCATGAAATATAGTAGATTGAAAAGGAGACCATTTCATTTGCAAAGGAATGTGATTTAAAACAGTTTTTCCTGATAAAATTGAACATTTACTTGGCAAAAAATTCATAAAACTGAAAACACTGTGTTAAAAACTAGTGAAAAATTCAGGAAAAATAGTGAAAACTTGAAGACAAATTACAAAGCCAAGAATAAATTATCATTAAACTGAAGAGAAATCAAAGAAAATTATGAAAAAGGAGAAATTTTTAATGAAAAGTGAAAAAAATAAAAATTAAGGTGTAGAACATCTGATGTGTAAAGGAATTTGATTTAAAACAGTTTTTCCTGATAAAATTGAACATTTACTTGGCAAAAATTTTATAAAACTGAAAACACTGTGTTAAAAACTAGTGAAAATTTCAGGAAAAATAGTGAAAACTTGAAGACAAATTACACAGTCAATAATACACTATAATCAAACAGAAGAGAAATCAAAGAGAATCATGAAAAAGGAGAAATTTGCATTTAAAATTCATGAAAAATAGTACATTGAAAAGGAGACCATTTCATTTCAAAAGGAATGTGATTTAAAACAGTTTTTCCTGATAAAATTGAACATTTACTTGGCAAAAATTTCATAAAACTGAAAACACTGTGGAAAAAACTAGTGAAAAATTCAGGAAAAATAGTGAAAAATTGGAGACATATTACACAGTCAATAATAAACTATAATCAAACTGA
>NW_021609394.1:0-1853 GCF_004785775.1 Grammomys surdaster | reverse complement strand
AAAACTTGAAGACAAATTACACAGTCAAAAATAAACTATAATCAAACTGAAGTGAAATCAAAGAAAATTATGAAAAAGGAGAAATTTGACTTAAAAATTCATAAAATAAATAGAAAATTGATAAGGAGAACATTTGTTTTGTAAAGAAATGTGATTTAAAACAGTTTTTCCTGATAAAATTGAACATTTACTTGGCAAAAATTTCATAAAACTGAAAACACTGTGGAAAAAACTAGTGAAAAATTCAGGAAAAATAGTGAAAAATTGGAGACATATTACACAGTCAATAATAAACTATAATCAAACTGAAGAGAAATCAAAGAAAATTATGAAAAAGGAGAAATTTGCCTTAAAAATTCATAAAATAAATAGAAAATTGATAAAGAGAACGTTTGATTTGTAAAAAAATGTGATGAAAAAGAGTTTTTCCTGATAAAATTGAACACTTATTTGGCAGAAAATTCATAAAACTGAAAACACTGTGGAAAAAACTAGTCAAAATTTCAGGAAAAATAGTGAAAACTTGAAGAAAAATTACACAGTCAATAATACACTTTAATCAAACAGAAGAGAAATCAAAGAGAATCATGAAAAAGGAGAAATTTGCATTTAAAATTCATGAAAAATAGTACATTGAAAAGGAGACCATTTCATTTCAAAAGGAATGTGATTTAAAACAGTTTTTCCTGATAAAATTGAACATTTACTTGGCAAAAATTTCATAAAACTGAAAACACTGTCGAAAAAACTAGTGAAAAATTCAGGAAAAATAGTGAAAACTTGAAGAAAAATTACACAGTCAATAATAAACTATAATCAAACAGAAGATAAATCAGAGAAAATTATGAAAAAGGAGAAATTTGCCTTAAAAATTCATAAAATAAATAGAAAATTGATAAGGAGAACATTTGATTTCTAAAGGAATGTGATTAAAAACAGTTTTTCCAGATAAAATTGAAAATTTACTTTGAGAAAAATTCATAAAACTGAAAATACTGTGGATAAAACTAGTGAAAAATTCAGGAAAAATCGTGAAAACTTGAAGACAAATTACACAGTCAAAAATAAACTATAATCAAACGGAACAGAAATCAAAGAAAATCATGAAATTGGAGAAACTTGCATTTAAAATTCATGAAATATAGTAGATTGAAAAGGAGACCATTTCATTTGCAAAGGAATGTGATTTAAAACAGTTTTTCCTGATAAAATTGAACATTTACTTGGCAAAAAATTCATAAAACTGAAAACACTGTGTTAAAAACTAGTGAAAAATTCAGGAAAAATAGTGAAAACTTGAAGACAAATTACAAAGCCAAGAATAAATTATCATTAAACTGAAGAGAAATCAAAGAAAATTATGAAAAAGGAGAAATTTTTAATGAAAAGTGAAAAAAATAAAAATTAAGGTGTAGAACATCTGATGTGTAAAGGAATTTGATTTAAAACAGTTTTTCCTGATAAAATTGAACATTTACTTGGCAAAAATTTTATAAAACTGAAAACACTGTGTTAAAAACTAGTGAAAATTTCAGGAAAAATAGTGAAAACTTGAAGACAAATTACACAGTCAATAATACACTATAATCAAACAGAAGAGAAATCAAAGAGAATCATGAAAAAGGAGAAATTTGCATTTAAAATTCATGAAAAATAGTACATTGAAAAGGAGACCATTTCATTTCAAAAGGAATGTGATTTAAAACAGTTTTTCCTGATAAAATTGAACATTTACTTGGCAAAAATTTCATAAAACTGAAAACACTGTGGAAAAAACTAGTGAAAAATTCAGGAAAAATAGTGAAAAATTGGAGACATATTACACAGTCAATAATAAACTATAATCAAACTGA
>NW_021609393.1:4172-8334 GCF_004785775.1 Grammomys surdaster | reverse complement strand
GCTTGTTTGAGAAATCACATACTGTACTATATCTCTGATGTTATCTCCTTATACACTGCTTCTAAGTTCTTTCTGAATTGTTTGTTTATATTGTATGCCTATGGAAATTTTATTTACATTTACATCTGTGAATTTCATGACAGAGAAGGTTGCAGATTAACTAAAACCAGTGTTACAGAATGCCATGAACCATCCTTAAGTGTGACTATTATAACTGAGCCAGGGTCTTCTAGAGGAACAGTAATTGTTACCAGCTCTGGGGGTTATGAGACTTAGAAAACAGGCTCTGCTGAGTTCTAAAAGAAGAGAGTGTTCCCCTTAACTTGGTGTGTGGTAGGCTTCAGTGAGGTACAATAAGAGTGTAGAGATAGGTGTTTAAACTATGAACATGAGAGAGAAAAAGAAAGTGTAGACATGAAAGAGAAGAGGAAAGTATAGACAGTGAAAGAGAAAGGAGAGAAGAGAAGATATAAGGGAAAGAGACAGAGAAAGTTTATCATAAGAAAGAGACAGAGAAAGGAAAAAAAAAGAAAGGCTAAAGAGAAAGTTTGCAAAGAAAGAGATAAGTAAGTAGAAACATTGTCCAGAGAGAGGTGAGTGAAAAAGTTAAAAGAAAGCTAGAGAGGCGAGATTGCAGACAAGAAAGATTGTGGCCAAAGTGTAAGAGAGAAAGACAAGAGATAAGATAGGACTTAGACAGACAGGAAATCTGGGTGACTGAAGGTGGAAGCCAGGCAGAAGAAGAGTGATGCAGCCATGCTTACTGGAAAAAGATCAGTGTGTTTACAGTAAAGAGAAAAGACAGACCCCCTGAAGACAAAATTGAAGGCACAGATTAAGTTTGTCCAGACAGGACCAGAGATGACCTGGAGAACCCCCCACTTGCCTTAAAGCTAGAGAAAAAGAGTACCAGCTTCATGAGTTTCAAAAACAGCCGGAAGTCCCAGATATCAGTGAATGGCTAATAGAATTCCCACAAAGACATTTAACCTCTTCAGTTTGCTCCCACCAGAGAAGACTTTTAACATCATCAATCATTCAGCAGCCCCCTGACCAATAGATAAGCCTGTTGCTGACTGAAAGGGTGAGCTTTTCACCACCGGCCATGTTGAATCCTGCCACCTTGCTGCCTGTGACTGACAACTCTTCTCCCATCCATCACTGTGTTGAACTGGTAAGATAAGTGGATGGTGGGAGCGGCGGTGGTAGATGGAAAGTGAGTACATGGTGCAATCTATAGACAAAGAGGACTGCTGACATCTGTAGAAATACTGAGAGCCTCTTCGAACCAAAGAAAGTGGCTGTCATCTACAGCCCTGGGCACCAGAGTGCTCAGGACATGACTGCCAAGAAAGCTGCCCAGGGAGCAATGATTCTAACAGTTAAGGGTTCCAGAGACTATTCTGACACTCGAGATATCAGTTTCAGATATGCCACTGACGACCATCAAGTGATAGACAAATTGGGCTTTTGTAAATTGATCCTCCCACAAGAAGAAAGACTGTCTGATTTGATGAAAGCTGTGGTGAGACTGTACCTTAATCAATGCAAGGCCTTCCATGTATACCATGGAAAAGAGACTGAAGGGCGATTGGCCTAGAGCTTATTGAGAGATGGACTTCACAGAAGTCAAGCTGACAAAATATGAAAATAAATATCTTTTAGTTTTTATAGATACCTTTTCAGAAAGAATGAAACTGCCAACATGGTGACTAAGAAGATCCTAGAAGAAATCTTTCCAAGGTTTGGAATACCCAAGGTAATTGGGTTTGTTGCCCAGATAAGTCAGGGCCTGGCCACACAGCTAGAGATTAATTAGAAATTACATAGGCTCCAGAGTTCAGGACAGGTAAAATAGATAAATAAAATATTAGCTTTTGTTAAGTCCAGAATAGACACCGTTCAGCTATTAGTGATAAGATAGAGACATGAGATTTTAGGAGATGAACCTGAAGATATTAATCTGTGATTTTAAGATTAAAATCATTTGCAAATAGAAAGAGTAGGGAATGTAAGGGTAAAAATTAAAACAGCTTAGCAGAGACCACAAACAACTTGGCAAAGACTGCAGGACAGCTTGCTGAGCTTGCTGAGAATAGCCATAATAAAAATATCAAGCCCCTCTAGGGACGAGGTGACCAGAAATGTAGAAACAACCAAAGACATATCTTGACCAGTCTAAACATGCCCAAGTGAGTAATGGGCCACCTGGTGTTTATCCTAGAAGGTCTGAGGCTTCATGGTCAAAAATAGTGGGCCATCCAACCTGTCAAAATGATTGCTTACGCAAAGTGCTGATGTTTGAAATATCCAATCATATGTAATCGCGCCAGAATTTCCCACTTTTCCCTTCCCCCTTGTGCCTCCCCCTATAAAAGTTCTAAACTTCCTGGGGTCTTCATCGAAATTCTCTCCCCTGCGTGGGATGAGTTTCGATCCAAGGGCCCTTGTTAGTAAACTGCCTTTTGCCATTGCATCAAGTAAGTCTCTCGTGTCTCCTTGGGTGCGCGCTAATTGGGACTTGAGTTGGGGTCCTCTTTCTGGGTCCTTACATTTGGGGGCTCGTCCGGGATTTGTGTGATCACCCAGGACACCCGAAGACTCTTGGAGGCAGGTCTGTATGAATGGGAATGGTATGTGGTGTGTGTCTGAGTGAGATGCTGATGCATTTGCCGGTTCTGTATTTTGGTTTCTGTTTCTAAGAAGCAGTTTTTGCTGCTTCTGTAGTTTAAGCAGCTTTTGCTGCTTCTGTGTTACAGCTGTCACTACAAACCGTAAGGTTTTAGTGACTGGTGGGGGATAGACGTATCCGGAACCACAAGCTGTGACTCTTGGGGGACGCCTCAAGAGTGGAAGGGAGTCTGGGAAGCCAGACTGCCCTGTTTTGGAATGGAGGAGATGGAGTGCTCCTTCTCTGGGGGAAGACGTGGAATCCTTCCCATCTGAAGTTGTGTTCGGCTGGTTTTATAAAACCAGATGCAGGAGAGTGAGAGTGTGTCTGACTGCGTTAGTCTTGTGTGTGTTTGCATTTTTGTTATAAGTTTTTGTTGAGTTTTGACATGGGACAGACTGACAGACTGTGACGGCATCATTATCTTTGGCTTTAGACCATTGGACTGACAGTAGGGTGAGAGGACAGAAGAAAAAAAAGGGAAAAAAATACAAGCAGGAGAGATCTGTAACTTGAGTCTGGGGTTGGGCTGTGGTGTGGCTGGTCCGGGTGCCGCTGCCTCTCACGCGTGCAGGAAGAGGGTGCATGCGTGCGAGCCTGGGCTCAGGGGCGGCGAGACCAGCCCCGCATGGGCCAGAGGGAGAGGAACCCTCGGGCCCCTGGTCTGGGTCGGAGGTCCGGGACACACTGAGAGTGTCGGGCCAGAGACCATCTGAAAACAGGAGGCGGAGTCTGAGGGCCCTGCAGTGCAGGATGGCGGTGAAGGGCCAGTTCTGGTAAGACACTGTTAAGATTTGCTGAGAAAGACAGGCCAGCTTTGGGTTTGAGAGAGAGAGAGAGCAGAGTGCAATTTTCGAAACACCGGCTGGCAGAGCTGAGAGACTTTCCAACAAGCCACAATGGCAGCGGCCGGGAGACTACATCTCCCAGCATGCAACGGAGTGAACTTCCTATCTGTTACTTCCTGAAACTCGGTGCGGCTTTCAGGCTCTGAGATTGCCTCCTCTCACACCTAGCTTTCCCAAAGTAATGCTCAGAGTGATAAGAAAAAGTGGGGACATTATATAGTCGCCCATGTGAGAAAGTTAAGTCTCACAAACAGGATGCAGGGGGCAGGGCCAGAGCCACTTTTCCCCTCCTGGAGAACTGAGAACAGAGTGGGGAGGGAGCGACTCGATAAGAAAGTGCAGCCGGCCAGCGGAGAATACCTACAGGGAGACATAACTATTGCACTTAGAACTGTTACTAACTGAAGTACCATTTGCTTGTTAACAGTGTATCTTTAACAACAGAAAGAAATTTCTTTTTTATAGTCTCTGCTTCAGATAAGATTTACCTCTTTCTCCAGGGTTGGAGAAAGACATGTTTGAGGGAAAATGTTTTATTATAGAGATCAGAGAAGACAACTATGGACATCTGCAAACATCCAAGCCTCAGCTGTGTTTTTTTTTTACTCTGCCATTGTTGAAATGATTTTA
Organism: Grammomys surdaster; assembly: GCF_004785775.1. Lineage (NCBI taxonomy): Eukaryota > Metazoa > Chordata > Mammalia > Rodentia > Muridae > Grammomys > Grammomys surdaster. The sequence goes on along the minus strand of NW_021609393.1, from coordinate 4,185 downwards.
AGTTACAATGCTG
>NW_021609393.1:0-4162 GCF_004785775.1 Grammomys surdaster | reverse complement strand
GCTTGTTTGAGAAATCACATACTGTACTATATCTCTGATGTTATCTCCTTATACACTGCTTCTAAGTTCTTTCTGAATTGTTTGTTTATATTGTATGCCTATGGAAATTTTATTTACATTTACATCTGTGAATTTCATGACAGAGAAGGTTGCAGATTAACTAAAACCAGTGTTACAGAATGCCATGAACCATCCTTAAGTGTGACTATTATAACTGAGCCAGGGTCTTCTAGAGGAACAGTAATTGTTACCAGCTCTGGGGGTTATGAGACTTAGAAAACAGGCTCTGCTGAGTTCTAAAAGAAGAGAGTGTTCCCCTTAACTTGGTGTGTGGTAGGCTTCAGTGAGGTACAATAAGAGTGTAGAGATAGGTGTTTAAACTATGAACATGAGAGAGAAAAAGAAAGTGTAGACATGAAAGAGAAGAGGAAAGTATAGACAGTGAAAGAGAAAGGAGAGAAGAGAAGATATAAGGGAAAGAGACAGAGAAAGTTTATCATAAGAAAGAGACAGAGAAAGGAAAAAAAAAGAAAGGCTAAAGAGAAAGTTTGCAAAGAAAGAGATAAGTAAGTAGAAACATTGTCCAGAGAGAGGTGAGTGAAAAAGTTAAAAGAAAGCTAGAGAGGCGAGATTGCAGACAAGAAAGATTGTGGCCAAAGTGTAAGAGAGAAAGACAAGAGATAAGATAGGACTTAGACAGACAGGAAATCTGGGTGACTGAAGGTGGAAGCCAGGCAGAAGAAGAGTGATGCAGCCATGCTTACTGGAAAAAGATCAGTGTGTTTACAGTAAAGAGAAAAGACAGACCCCCTGAAGACAAAATTGAAGGCACAGATTAAGTTTGTCCAGACAGGACCAGAGATGACCTGGAGAACCCCCCACTTGCCTTAAAGCTAGAGAAAAAGAGTACCAGCTTCATGAGTTTCAAAAACAGCCGGAAGTCCCAGATATCAGTGAATGGCTAATAGAATTCCCACAAAGACATTTAACCTCTTCAGTTTGCTCCCACCAGAGAAGACTTTTAACATCATCAATCATTCAGCAGCCCCCTGACCAATAGATAAGCCTGTTGCTGACTGAAAGGGTGAGCTTTTCACCACCGGCCATGTTGAATCCTGCCACCTTGCTGCCTGTGACTGACAACTCTTCTCCCATCCATCACTGTGTTGAACTGGTAAGATAAGTGGATGGTGGGAGCGGCGGTGGTAGATGGAAAGTGAGTACATGGTGCAATCTATAGACAAAGAGGACTGCTGACATCTGTAGAAATACTGAGAGCCTCTTCGAACCAAAGAAAGTGGCTGTCATCTACAGCCCTGGGCACCAGAGTGCTCAGGACATGACTGCCAAGAAAGCTGCCCAGGGAGCAATGATTCTAACAGTTAAGGGTTCCAGAGACTATTCTGACACTCGAGATATCAGTTTCAGATATGCCACTGACGACCATCAAGTGATAGACAAATTGGGCTTTTGTAAATTGATCCTCCCACAAGAAGAAAGACTGTCTGATTTGATGAAAGCTGTGGTGAGACTGTACCTTAATCAATGCAAGGCCTTCCATGTATACCATGGAAAAGAGACTGAAGGGCGATTGGCCTAGAGCTTATTGAGAGATGGACTTCACAGAAGTCAAGCTGACAAAATATGAAAATAAATATCTTTTAGTTTTTATAGATACCTTTTCAGAAAGAATGAAACTGCCAACATGGTGACTAAGAAGATCCTAGAAGAAATCTTTCCAAGGTTTGGAATACCCAAGGTAATTGGGTTTGTTGCCCAGATAAGTCAGGGCCTGGCCACACAGCTAGAGATTAATTAGAAATTACATAGGCTCCAGAGTTCAGGACAGGTAAAATAGATAAATAAAATATTAGCTTTTGTTAAGTCCAGAATAGACACCGTTCAGCTATTAGTGATAAGATAGAGACATGAGATTTTAGGAGATGAACCTGAAGATATTAATCTGTGATTTTAAGATTAAAATCATTTGCAAATAGAAAGAGTAGGGAATGTAAGGGTAAAAATTAAAACAGCTTAGCAGAGACCACAAACAACTTGGCAAAGACTGCAGGACAGCTTGCTGAGCTTGCTGAGAATAGCCATAATAAAAATATCAAGCCCCTCTAGGGACGAGGTGACCAGAAATGTAGAAACAACCAAAGACATATCTTGACCAGTCTAAACATGCCCAAGTGAGTAATGGGCCACCTGGTGTTTATCCTAGAAGGTCTGAGGCTTCATGGTCAAAAATAGTGGGCCATCCAACCTGTCAAAATGATTGCTTACGCAAAGTGCTGATGTTTGAAATATCCAATCATATGTAATCGCGCCAGAATTTCCCACTTTTCCCTTCCCCCTTGTGCCTCCCCCTATAAAAGTTCTAAACTTCCTGGGGTCTTCATCGAAATTCTCTCCCCTGCGTGGGATGAGTTTCGATCCAAGGGCCCTTGTTAGTAAACTGCCTTTTGCCATTGCATCAAGTAAGTCTCTCGTGTCTCCTTGGGTGCGCGCTAATTGGGACTTGAGTTGGGGTCCTCTTTCTGGGTCCTTACATTTGGGGGCTCGTCCGGGATTTGTGTGATCACCCAGGACACCCGAAGACTCTTGGAGGCAGGTCTGTATGAATGGGAATGGTATGTGGTGTGTGTCTGAGTGAGATGCTGATGCATTTGCCGGTTCTGTATTTTGGTTTCTGTTTCTAAGAAGCAGTTTTTGCTGCTTCTGTAGTTTAAGCAGCTTTTGCTGCTTCTGTGTTACAGCTGTCACTACAAACCGTAAGGTTTTAGTGACTGGTGGGGGATAGACGTATCCGGAACCACAAGCTGTGACTCTTGGGGGACGCCTCAAGAGTGGAAGGGAGTCTGGGAAGCCAGACTGCCCTGTTTTGGAATGGAGGAGATGGAGTGCTCCTTCTCTGGGGGAAGACGTGGAATCCTTCCCATCTGAAGTTGTGTTCGGCTGGTTTTATAAAACCAGATGCAGGAGAGTGAGAGTGTGTCTGACTGCGTTAGTCTTGTGTGTGTTTGCATTTTTGTTATAAGTTTTTGTTGAGTTTTGACATGGGACAGACTGACAGACTGTGACGGCATCATTATCTTTGGCTTTAGACCATTGGACTGACAGTAGGGTGAGAGGACAGAAGAAAAAAAAGGGAAAAAAATACAAGCAGGAGAGATCTGTAACTTGAGTCTGGGGTTGGGCTGTGGTGTGGCTGGTCCGGGTGCCGCTGCCTCTCACGCGTGCAGGAAGAGGGTGCATGCGTGCGAGCCTGGGCTCAGGGGCGGCGAGACCAGCCCCGCATGGGCCAGAGGGAGAGGAACCCTCGGGCCCCTGGTCTGGGTCGGAGGTCCGGGACACACTGAGAGTGTCGGGCCAGAGACCATCTGAAAACAGGAGGCGGAGTCTGAGGGCCCTGCAGTGCAGGATGGCGGTGAAGGGCCAGTTCTGGTAAGACACTGTTAAGATTTGCTGAGAAAGACAGGCCAGCTTTGGGTTTGAGAGAGAGAGAGAGCAGAGTGCAATTTTCGAAACACCGGCTGGCAGAGCTGAGAGACTTTCCAACAAGCCACAATGGCAGCGGCCGGGAGACTACATCTCCCAGCATGCAACGGAGTGAACTTCCTATCTGTTACTTCCTGAAACTCGGTGCGGCTTTCAGGCTCTGAGATTGCCTCCTCTCACACCTAGCTTTCCCAAAGTAATGCTCAGAGTGATAAGAAAAAGTGGGGACATTATATAGTCGCCCATGTGAGAAAGTTAAGTCTCACAAACAGGATGCAGGGGGCAGGGCCAGAGCCACTTTTCCCCTCCTGGAGAACTGAGAACAGAGTGGGGAGGGAGCGACTCGATAAGAAAGTGCAGCCGGCCAGCGGAGAATACCTACAGGGAGACATAACTATTGCACTTAGAACTGTTACTAACTGAAGTACCATTTGCTTGTTAACAGTGTATCTTTAACAACAGAAAGAAATTTCTTTTTTATAGTCTCTGCTTCAGATAAGATTTACCTCTTTCTCCAGGGTTGGAGAAAGACATGTTTGAGGGAAAATGTTTTATTATAGAGATCAGAGAAGACAACTATGGACATCTGCAAACATCCAAGCCTCAGCTGTGTTTTTTTTTTACTCTGCCATTGTTGAAATGATTTTAAGTTACAATGCTG
>NW_021609392.1:3035-8876 GCF_004785775.1 Grammomys surdaster | reverse complement strand
GCAACAGCTTGAAGGAGAGTTCCCACTTGACTTCTGTGGTCTGAAATAAAGGCTAAGCTGCAAATCTGCTACATATGTGTGGGGGCCTAGGTCTACTTCATGTATGCCCTTTGGTAAGTAGTTCAGTCTCTGAGAGGCTCCAAAGGTTCAGGGTAGTTGACTCTGTTGGTATTCCTGTGTAGTTTGTATCCTCCTTCCGGGCCCTCAATCATTCCCTCAACTCTCCCATAAGAGTCTCTGAGCACCATCCAATGTTGGGCTGTGGGTTTCTGAATCATCTTCAGTCAGCTGTTGGTTGGAACCTGTCAGAGGACAGTTAAGCTAGTCTTCTGTCTCCAAGCATAACAAAGTATTATTCATAGAGTCAGAGATTTGCCCTTGGGATGGGACCTAAGTTGGGCCTATTATTGATTGTCCATTTCCTGAGTCTCTGCTCCATCTTTGTCCCTGCATTTCTTTTTTTTTTTTAATTATTTATTGGATATTTTATTTATATTTCAGATGTTATCCCCTTGTCCTGTTCCTTCTCCCATGCAGTAATGCCCTATCCCCCTCCTCCTGCTTCTATGAGAATGTGCCCCACATACCCCCCACTCCCACCTCACCACCCTCAAATTCCCCCACACACAGTGTCCAGCCTTCATGGGACCAAGGATCTTCTCTCCCAACTATACCTGACAGGACCATCCTCCCTATCCATACAGCTGGAGCCATGGATCCCTCCCTAAGTGCTCCCGGGGTGGTGGTTTAGACCCTGGAAGCCCTGGTTGGTTGGTATTGTTGATCTCCTTATGGGGTTGCAAACCCTTTCAACTCCTTCAGTCTTCACACTAAACTCCTCCATTGGGAATCCCATCATCAGTTCAATGGTTAGCTGTGAGCATCTGTATCTGAATGTGTCAGACTCTTGCAAACCTCTAAGGAGACATCTATGTCAGGCTCCTGTCAGCATGTACTTCCTGACATCCACATCAGCGTCTACCTTTGATGACTGTACATGGAATGGACAGGTGGAATGGTCTCCAGATGGCCTTTCCTTCAGTTTCTGTCCTACACTTTCTCTCCATATTAGCTCCCTTGAGTATTTTGTTACTCCAAGAAGAACTGAAGCACCCCCACTTGGTCTTCCTGCTTCATGAGCTTTACGTGGTCTTTGAGTTGAATCTTGGCTATTTCAAGGTTCTGGGCTAATATCCAATAATCAGTGAGTGTATGCAATGTGTGTTCTTTTGTGTTTGGGTTACCTCCCTCAGAATGATATTTTCTAGTTCCATCCATTTACCTAAGAATTTCTCAAATTCATTGATTTTTAATAGCTGAGTAATATTCCATTGTGTAAATATACCACATTTTTTGTATCCATTCCTCTGTTGGAAGGACATCTGGGTTCTTTCCAACTTCTGGCTATTATAAATAAGGCTGCTATGAACATAGTTGAGCATATGTCCTTGTTATATGTTAGAGCATCTTCTGGGTATATGCCCAGGAGTGGTATAGCTGGGTCCTCAGGTATTGATATCTCCAATTTTCTGAGAAACTACCAGACTGATTTCCAGAGTGGTTGCATCATCTTGAAATCCCACCAACAATGGAAGAGTGTTCCTCTTTCTCCACATCCTTGCCAGCATCTACTGTCACTTGAGTTTTTGATCTTAGCCATTCTGACTGGAGTGAGGTGGAATCTCAGGGTTGTTTCAATTTGCATTTCCCTGATGACTAAGGATGCTGAACATTTCTTTAGGTGCTTCTCGGCTATTAAAAACAATGAATTTGAGAAAGCCAATCACAAAAGAACACACATGGTATTCACTCACTGATTATTGGATATTAGCCCAGAACCTAGAAATAGCCAAGATTCAACTCACAGGCCACATGAAGCTCATGAAGAAGGAAGACCAAGTCGGGGTGCTTCGGTCCTTCTTAGAAGGAGTAACAAAATACTCAAGGGAGCAAATATGGAGACAAAGTGAGGGACAGAAACTGAAGGAGGGGCCATCTGGAGTCCGTTCCACTTGGGTATCCATTCCATGTGCAGTCACCAAAGGTAGACGCTGATATAGAAGTCAGGAAGTGCATGCTGACAGGAGCCTGATATTGCTGTCTCCTTAGAGGTCTGCAAGAGTCTGACATATTCAGAGGCAGATGCTCACTGCTAACCATTGAACTGATGATGGGATTCCCAATGGAGGAGTTTAGTGTGAAGACTGAAGGAGTTGAAAGGGTTTGCAACCCCATAAGGAGAGCAACAATAACAACCAACCAGGGCTCCCAGGGTATAAACCACCACCCTGGGAGCACTTGTGGAGGGATCCATGGCTCCAGCTGCATATGTAAGGGAGGATGGCCCTGTCTGGCATAGTTAGGTGAAGAGATCCTTGGTCTCATGAAGGCTAGATGCCCCAGAGGGTGAGAATTTGAGGGTGAGGAGATGGGAATGGGGGGTAGGTAGGGGCACATCTGCAGAGAAGCAAGAGTAGGGGTGATGGGATAGGAGGCTACTGGGTGGGTGGGGTGGGAATGGGGTAAGGGGATAACATATGATATGTAAATAAAACATCCAATAACAAAAAAAGAATGGATCCATTTGCATTCTTCTACATGCTGACCTCCAGTTGAACCAGCACCTTTTGTTGAAAATGCTGTCCTTTTTCCACTGGACAGTTTTGGCACCTTTGTCAAAGGTCAAGTGACCAATCATATTGAGCATTATGTTTTCTGATTTGCATGCGGCTTTGAAATCAGCTTTCTCACTACAAGTTGTTGGGATTTTCTTTATATTGTATTAAATTTATGTGGTAAATTCACCATACCCCACATCTTAATCATGATGATATTAGTAAAATGTAACCAAAGATTGTTTATTTGTGAGGCGCGCGTGTAATCGTCTCGCCAGCAAGAACGCACACGCACACACACATCAAGATCCTTCCGTAAGAACACGTTTATTCCCAAAAACAAAATGGTGGAAGAAGACGCCCAGGCCTGGGAAAGCACTGCTTATATACCCTAGAGCGGTGTATTCACCTCTGATTGGCCGCTTACTCGTTGCGCGCCAAAACGCCGTGGGATGGGCTTTAACTTTGACGGGCTTTTACCATGGCACATGCGCAATTTACTTGTTTACTAGGAAGAATCCCGGACGTCAGCGCCATATTGCAATGGCGGATTTTGCCAGCACCCGCCGCGGCTTCCTACATTTATTAACTTCTTTATTTATTTAGGTTTGTTATTGTTGTTAACTTCTGAAAGACATTTAGTTTACGGTATAAAAAATACTGCAGGTTTTGGGTAAGTTTCTCAGCACACATTCTTGTCAGGGGTGACCTGAGTTCAGATCTCAGCATCTAAATTGGGAAGCTAATAACTACCTGCTACACCAGATCCAAGGGATGTCACCCTCCTTCCCTCTGCTGTGTCACCTGTGTGCACATGGACGGCGTCCTGCCACACACGGGCGCACACACACACACATGTTGATAAACTTGCAAACAGTCTTACAAAGCAATTAGAGCAAAACAAGTTGCTTTAGGTTTGCAATGCCAATGATAGACGCTTCCTTTAAAATCTGATTCTTCCCTTTATCATGAGACAAGTCGATAATTTTAGCAGTCAAAACTATTTCATACATCAGAACGCTCCAAGCAAATACCTCCAGTTTTGGTGGAAGAATGCTCACCCGACTCATTTTCTATCATCGGCAGTGGAGAGACCTGGAGGGCACGGTATAACTGCTAACAAGTGATCTCTTTAGTCTTGACTTTGATTATAATCTTGTCGTCTTTGTTTAAGGGACGCTGTTGTGTTTGTTGGCATCTCTTTGTGTCTCTATCAGTGTTGTCATCTCTGTTCTGTGATTTTATTAATTACATATCTAGTCATATTGCTGTTTCTCTGGAAAATGATGGACCTTCACCCATTTTTGTAATATGAAACACTACTATTTTATGTAATGAGTTCCTTTACTTTTTGTTTGGGGATTTTCTATGGAGAAACTATTTTAGTTTTTGATCTTTGAGGCTGTATTCTTTTTATTTCTTGTCATATCTGCGTTTTCCAGTTGTTATTGTTTGGGTGTTTGATACTTACATGATTGATATAGTTAACACATTGGTCTTAGATTTTTAAAACTGTTTCAGGTGTAATTATCTCTGTGTCCTGCTTAGCTTCAGTCATCAATAAGACAGATATAACCTAGCAGCATCTCAGGGAATATTAGTTGAGGGCATGTCTAGACGAGAATGGCTGGTTTCTATGTCTTTGTGATAGTTTCTTGATGACTGATATGGGAGGGGTCTTCCACTTAGGGTGTCAATATCCCTAAGTAACCATGGCTGGGCTGGATAAGAGTGCTAGGTAAGCATGCGACAGTGAGCAGGCAATAGAGATGACCAGGAAACAACACTTTCCTCCTGGAAAATTTTACCTTCAGTTTTTACCTCGAATTTATATCCTAGGCTCCCACAGTGATGGATTGTGATCTGGCAGTATCAGCCAAACAAATCTATGCAACCTGAGTTGCTTTTGGGTAGAGGATTTAATCACAGCTGCAGAAAAACAAGTTAGAACAAAAAAAATCATGCCCCAGAAGTGATTTTGTTGCTGCGAAGTACATAGGAATGTTGTGTTTTGGAGGAGTGTGGAAGATACCAGTACTTTAGATGGCAAACACCATCAGAAAATGTGTGCAGAGGTTAATGCGTTATCCTGGTAAGACCTAGAAAATGGGAGTGTTGAGAGTACTGCGGACAGTGGAGGTTGAGATCATAGGATTTCAGTGGCAAATAGGGTCCATGAAAAATGAAGCTTTTGTGTGATATTTGCCTTCAAACTGTTTCCTATTGTGCCCATGCCCTGTGCGATTGAGTATGATAGAATTTTTTTTAAAAAGTGATTTCTTAGATAAAATATTGATTCTGGTGCATAGTTATTACTGATGACTCATGCAGCCTTTCAGGGAAAAGGAACACAGGTGGGGTCTAAAGATGTAACAAGTCTGTGGTTTGTAGAGAGAAACAGCACTAGGTAGTTTCAGATAGCATTCAAATGCTAAAACAAAGGCGGGGATATTCAAGGAAAATAGCATCATTGCTTTGCGTTGGAAGCTTAGGAAGGTGTCCTAACAGCAAGACTTCATTCAGCTAAGCCTTTACTTTATGGAAGGAACAGGCAAAGCGATTCCGAATCCCAGGAAGCAGCTTCATTCGGAACCTGCTACAACTGTGGTCCAAGTGTGGCAGGGTCCATGAGAGCCTGGAAGCCAAATGTGACAAGATCACCTTAGTTGTCAGGGTTCTGGAAAAGTTGCAAATTTTAAAGGTCATGGATTCTCCTCCGTGGTTTCAGTTCAGCCCTGTTGCACTCACCTGTGTTTGGCAGAGTCACAGCCTCAGTGAGAAGAGTGTAAGCTCATTGCATGAAGCTGGGAATATGAAGCCTGATTTGCATCTTGATACCACAAGATGTTGAGATAGCTAAGCTATAAGACATCTGACATGGAGAGCTGACATAGTGAGTGGAATAGCAAGGGGGTGGGGGGGGGAAGGCACAGACAGAGACAGAGACAGAGACAGAGATGAGAAGTTGCAGGGATAGAGCCATATAAGACTTTTAAAACTTTAGCCCCATGTGTCTGAGGCTCGAGGATTTGGGGTTTGCCTTGCAGGGTTTCAATCTTGCCTTTCTCAAATCTTTCTTCTGTCTTCAAATGGGAATGTGTAATGTGTGGTTGTATTTTCAAAATATATATCTGATTTCCTAATTTTAAAAGATGTCAGAGTCAAGAAATTTCTTTTGTTCTCTCTCTCTCTCTCTCTCTCTCTCTCTCTCTCTCTCTCTCTCTCT
>NW_021609392.1:0-3025 GCF_004785775.1 Grammomys surdaster | reverse complement strand
TCTCTCTCTCTCTCTCTCTCTCTCTCTCTCTCTCTCTCTCTCTCTCTTGTCAGCAGGGACTGAACATTTGATCAGTATTGGGTTCTTATCAGGATCATTGAAGTTAAACACATGTGTGTGTGTGTGGTGATCAAAAGCACATAGTGACCTGGGTCAGTGGTAGATTGAATGAAAAACCTCCCAGATAGAATTACGGATTTGAACACTTGTCTCTCATTGGTTGCCTTCTTTGGAGTGCATGTGGAGTGTTTAGTAGGCAGAGCCTTGCTGGAGGAAGTTCCCATTGGGGTTGAGATTAGAACGTCTATAGCCTTCCCATATGATCATTGTGCCTACTGTATTGTGGTTGAACCTGATCAGCCAGCTTTCACCACATGGTGCCATGATCATGCACTGTATTGCTAAATGACATAAGATACAGAAGAAGCATTGGCTTTTCATTGATAAGCCCTTTGCTAGTCATACACAAACACACACACACACACATACACACACACACACATATATATATATACACACATATTTTATAAATATATATGTATAAAATTTTGTTATTTTCAGTTTTGTTATTTTTTTATTTCATTCTTGTTTTTATTTCAGTATTTTAAAGTATAGAAACATGTTGCAGGAGGTAATAGAAAAAGGGATGCGGTCTGGCTATCTTCCCAGCCTAGCCTTTATGTTCATGTTCTAAGTTCCCACACTAATGGCAGCACTGGCTGGCCAGTGGTGCCAGCCCAGGACCCACGAGATGGTGGCCTGGCTGTTGCCTCTGCCATTGAGCTCCATGGCTTCCAGCCCCTAAACCCAGGGAATATCTGCCACCCTCATGTAGGAGATATAACAGTACCAGTATTGGGTAGAAATAAGACTCTTAATGCTTAAAGATTATCCAAATAGATTTATATATCAGCAAATACTCAATACACAAGATGCCCACACATTAGAATTGTTAGCCGAAATAATTTAACCTTCTGATATGAACCAACAATTGAGACTGCTAGAGACACGTCTAGAGTATGTCTGTCGCCATCTCCTCTCCTTCCTCCTTCTTCCCCTCCTCTCTCCTTCCTTCCTCCTCCCAACTCCTAGCTCCGCCTACCTCTTCTCTGTCCAAACACAAAGCTCCACTGCAAATACAATGGGCAGGAAAGTCCTGCCACAGAAACATATGATGGAAATTTACAAAAATACAGCATTAGTAGTCATTACACATATAAAATGTTTAATCAAGAACAATATTCCACAAAAAATAAGCAGAAATAAAACTGATGAAATGTGAATAAATCTGATAATAAAATATAATTGAAAAATGCAAATCACAAAACCAAAAGTGATATCAAGTTCAATACTTTCCCATCATTTTCCTAATTTTTCAGTATGCACATATTTTAATAAGATGTTTATTAAATAGATTTCTGCTGTGAATAGTACTAGAATATCATAAGAAAAGATTTATAAAATTGCATATTTTACTCTAATTCTTCAATGCTTTTAATTAAGATTTCTTTTTGGAGAACTTCTTTTTTCTTGTTAGTTATTTTTTAATTGAAAGTAGATTTTTCTCTCACATAATATACCCCAACCACTTTCTTCCCCCTCCACTCCTCTGAGAACATCCCATCCTCTCCTCTCCGTCAGACCCATTGCCTCTCCATTTTCCTTCAGAAAAAGCTGGCCCCCAAAAGACAACAACCAAACATGACAAAATTGATACAATAATACAAGGCAAAAGCTCCCACATAGAGGCTCAACAAGACAAACCAATAGGAGGAAAAGACTCTGACAAGCAGGCAAAGGAGGCATAGACACAGGTGTCATAGCATACCTGCAGGGACCCTGGGGCAGACACAAGCAAGCCCTGTGTTTTCTGCTTTAATCTCAGTGAACCCATATGAGCCCTGCTTAGTTGATTCACAGGGCCATGTCCTCTTGGTCTCCTCCATGCTCACTGACTTGTACAATATTTCCAACCCTCCTCCTGTATTTTTTTTTTATTAGACCAATCATGTACTACAGACAAAACATAAAGAGAATACAGTGTTTAACAGGATTGATCCAAACCTGGGGAAATGGGGAAGTTATATCCACCTTTTAAAATAGAGATTAAGCTGCATTAATTCCTGTCTAAACCTGAGAATTCCTATTTTATTTTTGTAACTTTTTAAAATTAGAAATAGACCTCTTTTTATACAATGTATTCTGATGACAGTTTTCCTTCCCTTTATTCTCCCCAGTACTATGCTGTGTTAGTCTCTAGGAGTTCATATGAGCTTTTCTCACTTGACTCAGACGGCCTTGGTCTCCTGATACCTTCTCAGTTTTAAGACCTTTTTACCTCCTCTTCTGTGGGTGGGGGGATTTGATGGAGATGTCCCATTTAGAGCTGTGTGTTCCAAAGTGTCTCTCTCTCTCTCTCTCTCTCTCTCTCTCTCTCTCTCTCTCTCTCTCTCTCTCTCTCTCTCTGTGTGTGTGTGTGTGTGTGTGACGCCTGGCTATGGGTCACTGGATCCGTTCCCAGTTCCCATTTGTTACATTTGATGATGGCTGAGTAATGCTTTAATCTATAAGCATAACAGAATATGATACGAGCCATTTTATTGATATATTTTCTTTCCTTTTTAAAAATTAGACCAATAGAGTCTGATTTTACCATAGGACTCTCTGGATTTTGGTCACCTGAGCCGTGTTGGGTATAGGTTCCCTCTCATAATTTGGCCTTATTCAATTCAGACAGTGTGGGTGCTCTCACAAGGTCTGTGCCACCACTGACCTATCACATCTTACAGGAAGGACAAATTGTAAGTCAAAGTTTTGTGGCTGGATTGGTGTTTATGTTTCTCCTTTTGTGGCCTTCAGAGAACCTTCTGGCACCAAAGACATTAGAGTATAGTAAAGAAGTCTTTATGTAGTCACCAATTTGACTTCTTCATATCTAAGAAGTTGTGTGTGTTTGTGTTGTGTTCAACAATGGGGCCCCTCTGTCAGTTTGTGGAGTGAAACAATTTTCTTGGCAACAGGCTGA
>NW_021609391.1:1859-3589 GCF_004785775.1 Grammomys surdaster | reverse complement strand
AGTGTGGGCGGGAGAGACCAAATAGTCAACACAGAATGCTGAGAGCCAAGGGTCCCAGGACAGCACTCGGATCGGCACTTGGTTCGCCTGTTGGCTCGTGCCCGACCGGCCGCCCCCGCCCCCACGCGAACATTCCCCAACAATCCTGTACTAACTAAGATTGAAGAGAAAACCACGGCTGCCTAGCTACAGGACATCACCAGCAGCACAGATTGAGCCTGTGGTAGCAGTGAACTTGACAACGGTTAGTTAGGACAGGAACTGCTGCTAAGAATTCTGCATCAGCTACAATTGCTGCTTGTGTCTCTCCATCCCTCTGACTCTCAGTTCCTTTGTATCTCTTAGGATTTAGCAGTTCACAAATCCACAGAAAGAGCAGATTTCTTGCTCTTGAAAGGACAGTCTGTAAGGAGGAAATCTGTGGCTGGCCTCCTCATCTTTCTCTTTCCCGTCCACATTTTCCTGATCAGAAACTGGTAGGAAAGTTGTAAGTTGTATTAGAAAGAGGGCAGGCCACACTGAGGAAGAGAAGTACTCTCTCCATACATGTTTGCTTATCAGCAATTCAAAATGAAAATTTGCAGCATTATTATTCTTAATCATTATCATTTTTATTTTTTTAAACATCCATAAAAGATTTCACATATCAGCATATTTCCTTCTAAGCTGTATATGAAATTCACAGCAATGAAAACAATAGTAGAAAGTGAAGTTATTGCAAGATTAAATCAATCCACATTAATTTTATTAAAAATTGTGTTTTCATTTTAAATCCTTAGACTAAAGGGAGATTTCCTATTCTGAAATATGTGTTTGTTTCATGGCAGGGCATAGATCCTCATAGGACATTTTATACACTCACACACATACACACACACACACAGACACACACACACACACACCAAAGAAATACTTTTCATGCGTACAGACCACTTTCGTTCAAATAGTGGCTTAATCTGGTATATGGGCTGTTTTAATTTTCTTTATTTTTTTTTTTTTTTTTTTTTTTGGTTTTTCGAGACAGGGTTTCTCTGTGTAGCCTTGGCTGTCCTGGAACTCACTCTGTAGACCAGGCTGGCCTCGAACTCAGAAATCCGCCTGCCTCTGCCTCCCAAGTGCTGGGATTACAGGCGTGCACCACCACCGCCCGGCCTGTTTTAATTTTCAATGAATGGCAAATTGGACTAAATTTGTAAGAGATATTTTTATTGTCATGTAAATACATAGAGACAGGAAGTTAAGTAAACAGGACAAAAAAAGTAATATTCTCAGTGAATTCTCTCATGAGAGGAGGTTGCAGATCAACTAGAACCAGTGTTGCAGAATGTCATGAACCACCCAGTAAGTGTGAATGCTGTAACTGAGCCAGTGTCCTCTGGAGAAGCAGTAGTTGCTGTTTGTCTCCGAGCCACCACTCCAGAATAATAGAACATACATTGAATAGAAGAAGATTCCCTTGAAATGTAAAATATTGTTATTTTTAGATGCATGTCCCAACACTGCTTAGATTCACAGCAAGAAATGTGTTCTGGGCCCTCCCAAGTTTTTATTTAGTGATGCAGAATGGGTAAATGAGTACTTTTAATTTCTTGAGGACTTAGAGATCTTACTAGGTTTGTTTTTATAATTTAGTTGGAAAAACTATCTGTCATTCATATACGATGAAACTGTTTATCCCTTGTCCTTCAGGAAACAGTGCTTGAATATACTGTTGCTAATACAACTTTGGT
>NW_021609391.1:0-1759 GCF_004785775.1 Grammomys surdaster | reverse complement strand
TTTTGTTGGTAAATCTCATTAGTTGGTTTTCAAATTATTTTTATTAGTTTCACCTGAAGAACCCATGGGTTCCCATGGAAGTTGCTTCCACATTCTTTCTCCCCCACCTCTTCAATTACTTTCTGATTCCTTCACCTCAAAACAAAAGGCCAAGTATATTCTGCACAGCTGTTTGGATGTTTCCAGATACTCATAGTTGTGCCCTAACTCATTCCTTCAACAAAACATTCTTCTCAAACATGCCTACAAGTGGTCACGTCCTCCTTTTATTCATCTGGTACTAAAACCGCATACGAGATCAGTCTCTCTGCATCATCTCATCTGACTGGTCTGGTTTGTTTGTTGCTGGCTTCTGCCAGGCAACAAGTTTGACTCCAAATTCTACAGTGTCACTCTTCTCCCCCTGTTCTAATAATTCATTTCTGGTCATCTATTTTTGTAAGCACCTCACTGGTTACTGAAGCCTGCTTCACCTCTTGGAAAAACATCAAACATCTCTCTCTGGCTTCTGGATCCTGCCACACCCTCTAGGGTCCTGAACAAAGGGACAAGTAAGACAGTTACTTGTCTCCCTGTGTTGGAAACCTCTTCTTCCACAGAAGTGTCTTCCAGTCCATCTTTTTAATAGAGTTCTCCTCTACTTGCTCTGACTGCTGGTCTCTTCTCCTCTAGTGTTAAGTATCGATTCAGAACTTCCTATTCTCCTTACTAGTACTACCAAAGCCACACTGGCGTACCAGAAACCCTTGTAGTCCTGCCCATTTAACATGAATAGAGATGACACTCCTCTGTGACTTGTGACACTTCTCTCCTACAAGTCTCTTGATCTTCTTGGGGCTGCACTAGATATAAATTCTAGACATCATGTCACTTATATTTCTGAAATCTTTTTCTCAGCTAATTCATGGAGCTTTGACTTCCTTCCTTCCTTCTAGGCGCTGCAGCCCTACAGCTTCCTTCTGCCCTCTTGGACAAGTGACTATTACCTTGCCTCTTCCTCCTCTTCCTCAGAGCTACCTGATTCATATTCACCTGGGCCTAAGTATTGCAACCCTGTGCTCCACAACTCTTGCTACAAATTGTTTGCTATGGGCCATATTTTCTCAGTGCCCTCCTAGACTTCTAGGATACGGGAATCATCACTGGGTTGGAGGTCATTTATTTTTCTAAACTGTTCCCTCTAAGCTCCATTTAGAAGCCCGAGAGAGGGCTGGTGAGATGGCTCAGTGGTTAAGAGCACTGACTGCACTTCCAGAGGTCATGAGTTCAAATCCCAGCAACCACATGGTGGCTAACAACCATCTGCAATGATATCTGATGCCCTCTTGTGGGGTGTCTGAAGACAGCTACAGTGTACTTACATATAATAAATAAAAAAAAAATTAAAAAAAAAATTTAGAAGCCCGAGAGATTCCTTAGATGACCTTAAACTTTATTTCTACCCTTACCTCATCCACTTCTCACAGGTGTTTTGTCTCTTCCTTTATGCCCTTGTGGTCATGGTATGACTATCTCTTCCTCCTTGGAATCACAAGATCCTAAAACCTCACTTTCTTTGATAAAACACTTGGCCTAATGACAGCTCACTTAAAGGCTCTGGACTCCATACTCGGATTTCACATTATCTCCCTTTAAGGAAGCCACTCCTGTACCTGCACAAACAAATGATGCTCAAATCTCTCATATCTAAACTTTATCTGCTCTAAATTTTAAAGCCTTTCATCTCTAAGGTTTTACCCATTTCCATTCTTTTTATTCT
>NW_021609390.1:2414-3183 GCF_004785775.1 Grammomys surdaster | reverse complement strand
ACTTCAGAAGCCCTATATCACATGGTGAGTTGGAATCCTTGTCCCTGCTCTATGATGTTTATAGAGAAAGGGAGACAGTAGAGAGAAGGATCCATGGCTCAGGGGACCTAGTACAGTGCTCAGTATAGATATATTGAGTATACTCTCCATGATGTAGGCTGGACAGATATAAAACCAGGAGAGCAAAATGCATCTGACCTCCCCCACCTTCACTGAATTCCACTAGGTGGTGCTGGTGTTCACCCTCTGATTCCTAAGCCATAGGTCAGCAGAGGCTTCAGAATCCCCAACCCTGAAGTGACAACGACCCTGAGTGACCTTTCTTGCCATGTCAATGTTCAACCGAGCTGTCCTTTAGCAGATCTTCAGGATATCCAGGTACAACGGGCTCTAGTTGTGGACCTGGAGGCTGAGACCCTTATTTCTCTCCTTAAGGTAAAGCTGCAGCAGGGTTCTGGTGCTCTACCCTGTGTCTATTCAGTACTGCACTGATGTACCAGTACATTCTATGCTTGTTCTCTCAGAGTCCCCTTTATGCCTGCCTCTCAGCTTTTGTGGATATTTTAATGGTTCTGCATATTGTTGTCGATTTGCTCACTGACTAACTAAACCTGTGTTGATGAAGAAAAGAGACAGAACAAGGGATTTTGGAGAGACAGAAAAACAGAAATAACTTTACATTTCTCAAATATTCCTGGTTCTTTAAATATCAGTGGGATATGTCTCTCTCTCTCTCTCTCTCTCTCTCTCTCTCTCTCTCTCTCTCTCT
>NW_021609390.1:0-2404 GCF_004785775.1 Grammomys surdaster | reverse complement strand
TCTCTCTCTCTCTCTCTCTCTCTCTCTCTCTCTCTCTCTCTCTCTCTCTCTCTTTGTGTGTGTGTGCCCACACCTACATGGTTGTCTGTGTGTTCTCCAGTTGCTTGCAGTGCCTACAAAGATCATAACAGAACGTCAAATCCCCTGGAGCTGGAGTCACAGGAGCTTATGATCCACTTGATATGGGTGTTGGGAACTGAACTACCCACTTTCAAACTAAGTATGGTCCCAAGTCTAAGGTCTAGTGCTGAGTCTTAGTTTGAGTCTTGGTGAGTCCAGGAATCCTGAGGTCTAAGCCATCGCCTCGTCCAATGTTAAAGTGTGTTGGCAACAGTGGTGTGAAAGAGCCCATGTCACCTGCTGTCCTTCTCTCAAAAGCTGAGTAAAAATGGCTACCAGGCCCCAAGGACATGAGTGTATGGGATGAAACCTGTCCCGATGTAGGAGTACTTGGCCACTGAGGTCCAGCCAGGCTGGAATCCCCTGCTTCCTAGAGCAGAGCGGAGCTGTCCCTCGGTCATCAGGCTGCCTGGGTTTGTAGACTTGAGACTTCTGTCAGCAAGAGGCTCTGTCTCCTCTACTCCAGGGGTCATAGAGCCAACCAGGGATCCGGGGAGTCTTCAGTGAACGATGCTGGGGGTTCTCACAGGAGACAATGCATGATGGGTATCTGCACAGGGCAGGAGCCTGAGGCAGGGGGATGCACGTAGGCAAGTGTCTACACTGCCAGCTGCCCTCAGCATCAGCTCTGTCCTCATCAACCAACAGGGACAGAGATGTTCTCCTGAACTGCACAAGAGGATGGGATGGAGGTGTGCTAGGGGACTGTGGGGGCTTGACAGAGAAAGTGGTGCTGGAAGTGACCAGAGGAGGGCTCCAAAGTTAGTGGTGGTGAGTCTTACCACCATTGGAAGCCCTGCCCAAGCTGGGTTGGTCAAAGCAGAATTTGCAATATTGACCTGAGGTCACTCTTTTGAGTTGGCAAAGTGGGTGGCATTCTGGGTGGCACCCTACAGTGCCCATTCCAGTGTGTTGATTGGTTCTTGGTCACCTGGACTGTGAGAGTTTCAGTTTCCATTTCCCAGTTGGGAATATAAGGTTGGAGGCTGCTTGACCTTATGACTCAGAAGTAAGTGCAACTGCCAACTGCATCTCAGAACAGCCAAGGCCATCTGGGTCCGGTTCAAATTTGGTAAGTTGAGCCTCCTCACTCCTCTCTCTCCTCATCTTCATGATGTTACCCAGGGAAAGGGGATAAGTGACTCATCCTAGGGATGAACTCAGGGAAGGTAGATGTCATCCCCAGCCCTGAGTCCAGAAACATGGTCTGTCTCTCTCCATCTGCACTAAACACATGACAGGATGGGGAATCCCTCCGATGGGATCACCAAGTGGTCTCAGGCTCAGCTCAGGTGCCAGGATGCTTATGATCTGGACAGCAGGCTCCTGA
This sequence comes from Grammomys surdaster, assembly GCF_004785775.1. NCBI lineage: Eukaryota > Metazoa > Chordata > Mammalia > Rodentia > Muridae > Grammomys > Grammomys surdaster. Next base: position 954 of record NW_021609390.1, on the reverse strand, counting down.
CAGAAAACAGATGTATGGGGGCCCACTAGTTAGAGAAATATAGAAACTGAAGGATGTGAAGGAGGGCAGGAGGCTCAGAAACCACCGGTTTTTATGAGCATCCTGACGTTGAACCAGGATTATTGCTGCCAAGACCAGGTTGGGTCAAATGCTAACTTGCAGATAAAAGAAACCCAAAGATTATGCCATGAACTGTCTCTGAGCTTGACTTTGCCATGCGCAGGGCAGCAGAAGACTGGGGACTGTGTTGTGCTGAGGAGTCTGTGAAAGAGGCTGAATGGTGGTGGGTCAAGTCCTGCCGCCTTTGGGCCTCTGCTGCCCTTCTGTCCAGTCTGTGGTGGATAGAAGAGAGGGAAAGGGGTCCCTGTGTATTTGGGAGGGAAGGAGGTCAGCATGGTGACAGGGAAGGCAATGTGAACAATCATGTAAACAGCCCATGACCTGTTTGTCAACCACTACCAGGTCAGGGATCAGACTTCATGTATATGTGGATGGGGGCATTAGTTCTCTGTGCCTGTAGAAGCAGAGAATGTTCCAGAAACTTTGGGAGAAGAAAATGGAGAGTGGGAGGAGAAAGAAGAAAACTTAAAAGCAATTGCTCTTTTTTTTCCTTAATGAGACTGTACCCTCAGAGATTGGTGACTCTGTGTCCAATAAATATCGCCCAAAGCGTGTCAGGAGCACCTTAGGCCCAGGAGGAAAAGACCAGTTTAGTTGGTTCTGGCACAGGCACTGGGCTACTCCTGGGATCATGGCTGACACTGGTGCCCCAGAGAAAAGTGCCCCAGGAAGGCAAAACATCTAGTCCCAGGAGAGAATGTAGAAGCTAGCCAGAAAGAGGCAGTGTGTGAGATTTCACATGGATGGAGGAGGAAGGCCTTTTGTAGGGAGGGAAGAGCCAAGAACTGACCGGGGACATTGATTGGGGGATAAGGAGAGAGGTTCTGCAGCAGG
>NW_021609389.1:1963-3010 GCF_004785775.1 Grammomys surdaster | reverse complement strand
GTAAATGTATGGAACTAGAAAATATCAACCTGAGGGAGGTGACCCTATCACAAAAGAACACACATGGTATGCACTCAATGACAATTGGATATTGGCTCAAAAGATCACACTCTCTGAAAATCCAAAAATCGAGTAGTAACCCAGGAATAAAACTTTAAAACAAACAAGACAAACACAGAAACCAGTACCTAGACCAATCATCACCTCAAACCCAGATACCTAGATACCAGCATAGGAATACAATAAATAACATCAAGGAAAATATGTCATCAAGAAATACAAGCTATCCTATCACAGCAGGTCATTAGAAATCAAAACATGTAACAGATATTTTGTAAAAGAGCATGTTTGGGAGAAGTGAGAGGAGTCAGAATCTGGGGGAAAAAAAGGTACACAAGAGGACCTACAGACAGACAGACAGACAGACAGACAGACAGGGAGCAGAGAGAGAGAGAGTGATGAGGGTAGAGACAGAGAATAAAGAGGCATGTGCAGAGAACAGAGACAGGGAACAAACATAGAGAGTGGCTGTTGCTGGTGGTCCCTGAATGGAAAGCACACCTGACAACAGCAGCAGGTGGGGGATGCAGGGAATGACTTAAGCATTTGCAAAATCCCAGAAGGCAGATGACAACTACAGAGGCAAGGTTCACCCACAGAACAGGAAGGGAAGATAAATAGAAAACATGGACATATTGGTGAAAAACAAAAATATTGACTGTAACAGTATCATGGAAATAAGCAACTAGGAACACTGCAACAAATGAAAAGGCAAAAAACTGGAGATGATTGGAAGAGAAAAAGAGAATATCAGCTCAAAAGTCTGGAAAATATTTTCAATGAAATCATAAATGAAAAAGTTCCTAAACTATGCCGGGCAGTGGTGGAGGACGCCTTTAACCCCAGCACTTGGGGGGCAGAGGAAGGTGGATTTCTTAGTTCCAGAGTTTGAGGATATCCTGATCTACAGAGTGAGTTCCAAGGACAGCCAGGGCTACACAGAGAAACCCTGTCTCAAAAAAAAAAAAAAAAAAAAAAAAAAAAAAC
>NW_021609389.1:0-1863 GCF_004785775.1 Grammomys surdaster | reverse complement strand
AAAAAAAAAAAAAAAAAAAAAAAAAAAACCAAAAAAAAAAAAAAAAGAAAAAAGAAAAAGTTGCTAAAGAAGAAGATGCCTATAATAGTAAGGAAGCATTGAAAATACCAAATAGATTAGACAAAAAAAAAGTTCCTTTGCCACATAATAATCAAAACACTAAACATTTAAAGAACTATAAACAACTACAACAGAAAAATTGACAAAAAATAAACAAAACAAAAACAAATAACATGTAAAAGCAGACCTATTAGATATATACCTGTCTTCTTAATGCATACTGTAAAAGAAAAAGTGTTTGGACACATGTGCTGCAGACTCAAAGAAACCACTCATGTTTCTCCAAGCAAACGAATGATCCAAATGTTTTGGGCCAATTCAAAATCAGCCATGATAGTGAAGTTATTCATAGGTCACTGCCTGATTTGGCATGTGAGGAGCACCACAAGGGACCACACAGGTGGTCACATCTGGCTGATGGTTTCCCTCCAGCCCCAGATCGGACCCACCAACCCAGCTCCCACTGCTCAACTACCTGCTCCTCCCCATTGTGGGCATTTTTCTCTTGTGCTCACCATGTCTCGATTTCAGAGCTTCCCTGGGGTCTTCTCACAGCACTCAACAGCACAGTTCAGAGCAGGAAGCACAGAACCAACCAAGCCTGCACAGTTGCATGAAACTTGCAGAGAGGAACCGGAAGATCCCACCTCTTTGTCTGACTGGCAGATCCACCTGGAGGCCTGATTGGCCAGTGAATTTTCCTCAAGGTTAAAGTGTGCTTCCGGTCTAGGTCAGACCTTTCAGATCCCCTGAGTGGTTTGCACTCCATTAGCATTTGTGCCTCTCTTCCAAGAGGATTCTCACCTAACCCAACCCTGGGGGAGAATTCACCATTCCAGCTCAGGCTATTCAGATACTCGTTCCAACCCCCCTCTGTGAGCACTGATCCTGCACTTACCAGGACCTGACTTCAGACCTTGCCTGAGCTCTCCTGAAAGCACTTGCTTTCTTCCTGAAATCAAGGTGAATAGCTTTGATAGGTGCAGTGGAAGAGGTATCAATCTGACCCAGAAATGGGAGAGTGGAAGTCTATTAACATTCAAGAAGGATTTTAGGAAACAACAGTTTTGTTTTGTGGCTTCACATTGGGCTCAGGGAATCTGCAGTTCCCTTTCACCAGATGGTTGGTATGAAACAACCCTGGGAGAAAAGCCAGAAACATAAGGGAAACACTGTTGATTACTATTGTGAACCAGCACATCTTCATCAGTGATGAAGCAGAGAAAAACCACACTTGTATTAGTACAGGTTCTCTAGATAAACATATCTCAAACCATAGAGAGAATGAATCTCTCTATACATATTGAACGGATATTTAATAGAATGTCCCAATAAAGGCTGTCAGCCAAGGGAAAAAGCAAAGGCTGGTCGATTTCATGTTACAGGAAATTACAGCTGATCATCAGTATATACTACAATATTGAAGAAATAAGTAGTTACTAATATAATGGGTAGAAGTTATAATAGTCCTAACAGTCTGACTTTTGTGGATGTTTCCCCACTCACATAACAAAATCCTTCCATGACATCTTCGATGACTCTCTTATTTTCAGAACCCTTGTCTTCACTTTAGTTTTATTTTGGCCCCTTAGAGGACTCTTCTCTGAGGCACCATAAATGCTGCTCTTTTTTACCACTGCTTTGGTCAGTATGAAATGTAGGATAATCCATTTTACAAACACCAAAGAATACAGATATCCTCTCAAGGCTGACTAGAGTGCCAGCCCACTCCTATTCATCTTGCCACTGCATCAAGAGTGTTGGATTCACGGAGCATTTGTGAGAAATGTAAGAATGGGAAAG
>NW_021609388.1:1752-3489 GCF_004785775.1 Grammomys surdaster | reverse complement strand
GGTATCTTTGACATTAGTATCTATGACATCGATATCTATGACATCTATATCTATGAAATCGATATCTATGACGTCGGTATCTGTGACATCGGTACCTTTGAGATCGGTATCTATGACATCAATGTCTTTGACATCGGTACCAATAACATCGGTATCTATGACTTCGGTACCAATGACATCAGTAACTATGACATCGGTATCTATGACATCGGTATCTATGACATCGGTATCTATGACATCGGTATCTATGGCATTGCTATCCATGACATCGGTATCTATGACATCGGAATCTATGACATCGGTATCAATGACATCGGTAACTATGACATCGGTATCTATGGCATCGGTATCTAAGGCATCGGTATCTAAGTCATCGGTATCTTTGACATCGATAACTATGACATCGATAACTATGACATCGGTATCTATGGCATCGGTATCTATGACATCAATATCTATGACATCGATATTTATGACATTTTTAACTATGACATTTTTATCTTTGACATCGGTATCTATGACATCTGTATCTCTGACTTCTGTATCTATGACATCGGTACCTATGACATCTGTATCTATGACATCTGTAACTATAACATCTGTATCTATGACATCTGTAACTATAACATCTGTATCTATGACATCTGTAACTATGACATCTGTATCTATGACATCGATATCTACTACATCTGTATCTATGACATCGGTATCTATGACATCTGTATCTATGACATCTGTATCTATTACTTCGGTATCTATGACATCGGTATGTATGACATCGGTATCTATGACATCTGTATCTATGATATCTGTATCTATGACATTGGTAACCATGACATCGATATCTATGACATCGGTATCTATGACATTAGTATCTATGACATCGATATCTATGACATCTATATCTGTGAAATCGATATCTATGACAGCGGTATCTATGACGTCGGTATCTATGACATCAGTACCTATGACATCGTTATCTATGACATCAATGTCTATGACATGGGTACCAATGACATCGGTATCTATGACTTCGGTACCAATGACATCGGTAACTATGAAATCGGTATCTATAACATCGGTATCTATGACATCGGTATGTATGACATCGATATCTATATCATCGGTATCTATGACATTGGTATGTATGACATCGGTGTCTATGACATCGGTATCTATGACATCGGTATTTATGACATCGATATCTATGACATCGGTATCTATGACATCGTTATCTATGACATCTATATCTATGACATCGGTATATATGACATCGATATCTATGAAATTGATATCTTTGACATCGTTATCTATGACATCTATATCTATGATATCGATATATATGACATCGATATCTTTGACATCTATATCTATGACGTCTATATCTATGACATCTGGATCTATGACATTTGTATTTATGACACCTGTATCTATGATATCGGAATCTATAACATCTGTATCTATGATATCTGTACTAATACATTTGTATCTATGACATCGATGTCTATGACATCTGTATCTATGACATCTGTATCTATGACATCGGTATCTATAACATCGGTATCTATGGCATCGGTATCTATGACATCGGTATCTATGACAACAGTATCTATGATATCGATATCTATGACATTGGTATCTATGACATCTGTAACTATGACATCGGTATCTATGACATCGGTATCTATGGCATCGGTATCTATGACATCGGTATCTATGACATCGGTATCTATGACA
>NW_021609388.1:0-1742 GCF_004785775.1 Grammomys surdaster | reverse complement strand
CATCGGTATCTATGACATCGGTATCTATGACATCGGTATCTATGACAATGGAATCTATTACATCGGTATCTATGACATCGTTATCTATGACATCGGAATCTATGGCATCGGTATCTATGACATCTGTGTCTATGACATCTGTATCTATGACATCTGTATCAATGACATCGGTACCTGTGATATCGATAGCTACGACATCGATACCTATGAAATCGATACCTATGAAATCGATATCTATAACATCGATATCTATGACATCGGTATCTATGACATCGGTATCTATGACATTCGTTATCTATGACATCTGTATCTATGACACTGGTATCTATGACATTAGTATCTATGACATCGATATCTATGACATCTAGATCTATGAAATCGATATCTATGACGTCGGTATCTATCATGTCGGTATCTATGACATCGCTACCTATGAGATCGGTATCTATGACATCAATGTCTTTGACATCAGTACCAATGACTTCGGTATCTATGACTTCGGTACCAATGACATCGGTAACGATGACATCGGTATCTATGACATCTGTATCTATGACATCTGTATCTATGAAATCGGTAGCTATGACATCGGTAGCTATGAAATCAGTACCTATGACATCGGTAACTATGACATCGATATCTATGATATCGTTATCTATGACAACTGTATATATGACATCATTATCTATGACATCGGTATCTATGACATCGTTATCTATGATATCGGTATCTATGACATCGGGATCTATGACATCGATATCTATGACATTTATATATATGTTATTTTTATCTATGACATCAATATCTATGACATCTATATCTATGACATCGATATCTATGACATCGATATCTGTGACATCTATATGTATGACATCTATGTCTATGACATCGGTAAGTATGACATCGGTATCTATGACATCGGTATTTATGACATCGGTATCTATGACATCGGTATCTATGACATCGGTATCTATGACATCGGTATTATGACATGGGTACCTATGATATCGGTATCTATGACATCGATATCTATGACATCGGTATCTATTACATCGGTATCTATGATATCGGTATCTATGACATCTATATCTATGACATCGATATCTATGACATCGGTATCTATGACATCGGTATCTATGACATCTGTATATATGACATCTATATCTATGACATCTGTAATTATGACATCTGTTCTATGACATCGGTATCTATGACATCTGTATCTATGACATCTGTATCTATTACATCTGTATCTATGACATCGGTATGTATGACATCTGTATCTATGACATCTGAATCTATGACATCGCTATCTATGACATCGGTATCTATGACATCTCTGTCTATGACATCGGTAACCATGACTTCGATATCTATGAAATCGGTATCTATGACATTACTATCTATGAGGTCGGTTTCTATGACATCGATATCTATGACATCTATATCTATGACATTGATATCTATGACATCGATATCTATGACATCGGTATCTATGACATCGGTACCTATGACATCGGTATTTATGACATCAATGTCTATGACATCGGTACCAATGACATCGGTATCTATGACATCGGTCCCAATGACATCGGTACCTATGACATCAGTATCTATGACATCGCTATCTATGACATCGGTATATATGACATCGGTATCTATGACATCGGTATCTATGAAATCGGTGTCTATGACATCGGTATATATGACATCGATATCTATGAAATTGATATCTTTGACAT
>NW_021609387.1:533-1099 GCF_004785775.1 Grammomys surdaster | reverse complement strand
AATGGTGAATATTGATTATTCCTGCTCATTTCGTTCTGAGTTACTGTTTTCTATGATTGATGACTATTGATATTTAAGCTTTATTTATTTCTGATTTCATCTTAACTATGACTGATGACTATTTATTATTCATGTTCATTTATTTCTGATTTACTTTTATCCACGAATTGAGAATATTGATTATTTCTGTTCGTTTATTTTTGACTTACTATTATCTATGACAGATGACTATTGATATTTCAGCTTAATTAATTTTTAATTTACTAGTAATTATGACTGATGACTATTGATTATCCATGTTCATGTATTTCTGATTTAAAATTACCAACGAGTGGTGAATATTGTTCATTCTTATTAATTTCTTTGGAAATTAGTATTTTCTATGACTGATGACTATTGATATTTCAGCTTATTTTATTTCTGATTTCCTATTAACTATGACTGATGAATATTGATTATTCATGTCCATTTTTTTCTGATTTTCTATTATCTGTATGTCATGACTTTTGATAATTCACCTTTATTTATTTCTGATGTCCTATTAACTATGACTGATGACTATTGAC
>NW_021609387.1:0-523 GCF_004785775.1 Grammomys surdaster | reverse complement strand
TTTATTTCTGACTTACTATTATCTATGACTCATGACTATTGATATTTCAGCTTTATTTATTTCTGATTTCCTATTAACTATGACTGATGACTTTTAGTTATTCATGTTCATTTATTTCTGATTTACTATTATCCACGAATCGTGAATATTGATTATTCTGTTCATTTATTCAGACTTACATTTATTGAAGACTCATGACTTTTGATACTTCAGCTTTACTCATTTCTGATTTACCATGAACTATGATGATGACTATTGATTATCCAAGTTCACTTAATTCTGATTTACTATTATCCAACAATGGTGAATATTGATTATTCATGTTTCTTTTTTCTGACTTACTATTATCCACAAATGCTGAATATTGATTATTCATGTTCATTTATTTCTGACTTACTATTATCTAAGACTGATGACTATTCATATTTCAGCTTCATTTATTTCTGGTTTAGATTAAATATGCCTAGTGACTATTGATTATTCATGTTCATTTATATCTGATTTACTATTATCAACAAATGCT
>NW_021609386.1:993-2739 GCF_004785775.1 Grammomys surdaster | reverse complement strand
TCTTCTCACTGTTCTGGAGTAAAGATAGGGATGTTGCTCCTTTAAATGTTCCTATGCTCACATAGTTTTTTTTTTCTGACACTTGATATACACATAAAAAGAAGAAATGAAAGCTTTCCACATTGAATTAACATCATTTGACTTTTCATTTCTTCTAGACATACTGTATGTGGATTGAGGTTTCTCCACAGAAACATTCTTGACTCTCATAAACTGACCTCTCAGTAAACTTAACAATGTCACTACAAAAATATGAGCATCACTGAATTTACCACAGACTATTTACTTATTGCATGGCTTTGGATATATGTTTATCACTATTCAATGTGCAACATCTAAATATTATGAGAGTGATCAGATTGGTAGTTCCACAGCTTAGCTCTAATGGAGTTACAAATCAAATAAAGGCATCTCTTAAGGCATTGTTTCTATGTCTCCTTCCTTAGAGGAATGCCTTGCAAACACAAATCAGATAACTGACATTAAGGCCCATGGCTTTGTGAGAATATTTTAATCATAGCTATAAAGGACTTAAAGGACTGATATCATAGCTTAAAGGACTGACATTTTACATGCTTCCTTTACTTTCCAGTTTCCAGGACATATTAAAATTGTCTCAGAGGCATATATGTTTCAGTTTGCACATTAACATTACCTTTCGTACCTTCTAGAATTTTCAAATTCTGTTTCAATATGGTGGTCTTCCCAATTGTACCCTAAAACACAGTATGAGAAAATGAATGATATAGTATTGGAAATTAGGCAAAAGTCAACTTACTGTGGTTTTTCACAGCACTGATTCTGATTTATTTTACTCAGTCTTCCATGTCCCCATTTCAAATAACAGAGTGTCATCAATAGTCAAGAAATATTTGTCCCCTTATTTTGAAAAACACAAGAAAATTCACAGTCTTACCTATATCAGTGAGGTTCCAGTAGGTCTCCAGCATCACATCTTTGTAGAGATTCTTCTGGGAAGGATCCAGCAAATCCCACTCTTCTTTAGTGAAGTTGATATGCACGTCATCAATATTTATTGCATCCTAAAATATGTGTACAACACAAAGCATGATACTGACATCACTGTAAATAAGGGTATGCTTCCTAGACAATATAATCATATATTTCTCGTGCTACCATCATTTATTTCTTGGACACAGAAGTTATAATCTAATCGCCATGTCATTTTAAAAGGAAATTGTGTTATAAGTATTGCATGTGTCGCTTCTGAACCCACTGAATAGGATATAGCTTTGCAAGAGAAATGCCAATTGAGAGGGAGATGGAGAGGGAAACAGACCAATGGCACTGAGCACACATTAAAGAAATTGTATGAACAATTATAGGTATATAAATGATGGACAACCTGGGTGTTTTTGCTAATGTCTTTAATCCCAGAGGGACAGGCAGGTATATGTCCTTGAGCTTGATGCCATCACGGTCAATGCAACAAGTTTCAGGACAGCAAAAGTTACATATTAATATACTCATGCCCATGTAAAAATCAACCAAGAAAACAGAAACGATAAAGAGAACTCATAGTTCTTTACTGAAGTACCTACAAAGAATTAGACATTCAAAGCAGTTCTGCATTCATCTTAGAGAAATGTAAAGTGTACCAATTTAAAATGCAACATTAATAAAATTTTACTAAAATGGAATGAATGTTTAAACAGATTCAAATGGACAAATAAAGATATTAGTAATATAAATGTTGATCATAAACAAGCAACATAGGGCAGGAGA
>NW_021609386.1:0-893 GCF_004785775.1 Grammomys surdaster | reverse complement strand
AATACTCCTATTTGTCCAAAAATTTCAGGAGAAACACAGGAGTAAGGGAGAACATCATACACCTGGAATCCAATGACTCTGAAGCCACAGGTAGTATTGATATCATGAGCATATGCCATACTTAGAAATAGAATATAACCTACATAATTGGACAAATTTCAAAATTAAAGAAGTTGATGAAGAGCAGCACAGAAGCCTGTACTTATTTTACAATAACATGTCAGGTGGCTTGTGTGGATTCTATATCTACTATGAGGACAGATAGGGCTTCAGAGAAAAACTTTGTCCTGGAAAGACAAAAATAATAGTTAAAAATATAAAACCAACAGGCTTGCAAAATAAATTAACACTGAATAACAAATATTTATACAGTAACTTATGTGATTTAGGGACAGAGACCAAATGGTGAACATGTGGGATCATGAGAACAAAGCTGAAGGATCAAATTCAATAACAACACAGTTGACACACAGAACAAAATTTGTCCTATCTAAAGAAATGCAGGGTATGGCTATAGCAGAGATTGAAGGAATGGCCAATGAAAACTTGCCCAAATAGAGACCCACCTTACTGGCAAGCTTTAATCCATAACATTATTAAGGACACTCTGTTATGCTCCCACTCAGGAGCCTTGCATAATTGTCCATTGAGAGGCTCCATCCAGCAGCTGACTGAAACAGCTGTAGAGAACCACAGTTAAACGTTGAATGGATGTAGGGACTGTTGCTGAAAAGTTAGGGGAAGGATTGAAGGTCCTCAAGAGGATAGGAACTGCACAGTAAGACCAACAAACTCAAATATTATACAGCTTTTAAAAACAATGAATTTGAGAAAGTCTTAGGTAAATGTATGGAACTAGAAAATATCAACCTGAGGGAGGTGACCCTACCGCA
>NW_021609385.1:2365-3807 GCF_004785775.1 Grammomys surdaster | reverse complement strand
GGCACTGTCAATCTGCCCAATTCTTTCTCCCATCTGATTTTAATATGTAATGCACTCTCATTTCTCAGGTGAACATTAGAGTTACAGCTACTTTGTCTACACTGCCGGTAGCAATAGAAAATGAAGAGCAGAAAGAACACAAAATCTAGCTGACAAAATCAACTTTAAATGGTTGCTAAAACATTTTTAAGTTGGTTTATGACTTTTTTGTAGCAAGAATAGTTTCAGAGATTAAAAGCAAATGTGCTCTTATAGATAGGATACACTAGAAACACAGACCTGCTTTATTTTGATGGTTTGAGAGCTTTCTGCCAATGAAACATATTGCATGAAAAAGGGGAAATGACGTTATGAAACAGACTGATTTTTTTGTTTGAATTTAAAGAATGATAATAAATTATAGTTGAATCAAAATGTAATAGTCTTTTTAATAGTCATTTATGGTCTTTTTTATGTTGGTTTGTTTGTTTGTTTTTTGTTTTTTGATCAAAAGCCACACTGAGATGGTGACACTTTGATTCTTGTTTTGAAGAATGTGTTTAGACATTTAGCATTTTTATATATCAGTTTGTATATGTTTAACATAATATAAAATTAATGTAGACATACTGTATGATATTACATTTGTCATTTAATTTATTTTTATACTTGCTTAAACATTAGTTTTCCTTAAAGAGAAGCAAAGCTAATCTTTTTGAATTAAGCAAGCAGGAAACTCTGTAATTCCACAATCGAAAATCATGAGAACTCATACAAGAAAATGACCTGGGCTTGTTTCCTGCATGATACAGATTTCACATTGCTGAGAGCAAACTTGATTTAACAGATGTAGACAGGGCCCAAGAATGAGCTTAGTATAAACTCCTGTGTGATGCTCACTTTCTAAACAGACAGAATGAGAACTGGATCTCTCAAAGTCATTCCTTCCTGGTCTTCCCAAATTTGTTTCTCTAGGTTCATTATTGCTTCCCTCCTTTGCATTTACAATAAGGAAAATTGAATTAATGTATTTAAATTGGACTAAATTCTTCTCTCACACAATGTATTCTGACTACTGTTTTTGGTCCAGGTAATCCTCATAAGTCTAGCCTACTTTCCCTCTTCCTCAGATCCACTCTCCCTGCTCCATTTCCTCTTCAGAAAAGAACATACCTCCAAGAGGAGACAGCCAAATAAGACCAAAGACACAAAAGGCAATAGACCTCATACTGAGTCTGGACAGGTCAACTCAATTGGAGGAAAAGAAGCTGAAAGGGTTTATGGCTCCATGGGGAAAGCAACAATACCAACCAACCAGTTCTATCATGGTCTAAACCACAAACCTGAGAGCAAACAGCGAGGGACCCATGGCCCCAGCTGTATGTGTAGGAGAGGATGACATTGTCAGGCATAGGTGGGTGAGTTATTCCTTGGTCCAGTGAAGGCTGGATGTGGGGTAAATC
>NW_021609385.1:0-2265 GCF_004785775.1 Grammomys surdaster | reverse complement strand
GGGTATAGGGGATTACATCTGAATTCTTAATAAAATATCAAATAAAAAATTAAAAATAAAGAAAAGCAGGAGTGTAAAATATCAATCCTTTATTTAAAATGCCACATTCCACTTCCTGGTCCCCATATGCTTGATCAAACACATGAATGTATGGTGACCATATTTTAAAGTAGCATAATGCAAAATACATGAGGTTCAAATTAAAAAGTCCAAAAATGTTAAAAGTCCAAAGTTCAAAGTCTCTTCAGAGATTCATCTAATCATGTAACTGTAATCCCCTGTATTTTCAAAACAAATACCACATAACATAGGTTCAAATTCACGGGAAATATACTTCATCATTCCTAAATGCCCTTGTCAGGAAACACTGTACCAAAAGATGACCAAAAGCCAGCAGGGCATTCTCCAAAATCTGCATCTCCATCTCTGGTGTCAAAGCGTTCTTCAGGTCTCTGACTCCTTTCTGCTTTCTTCACTCACTACAGAACAATTCTTTCTCTTTGGCTGGTTTTACTCCCTGAAAGGAGTTTTCCTGAGCAGGTGCCCCACAACTCTGGCACATCAAAATCTTGGGGTCTCCAAGGTAAATTCAATATTACACCTTTATGTTCCCATATCTTGGATCCATATATGATCTTCTGTGCATCATAAAAGACAGTGGGTCATTTCTACAACTCTTCCCTCTATAGCACTCTAGGTTCTGGTTGAATCCAGCCTGCTGCAGCTGCTGCTGATGGTCTTTCTACTCATCCCAGGGCACTGACATCTTCAATATGCTGGGTCCTTCTGCTGCAACTACACATCACTGCTTTCCTCTCATACACTCCCTTCATGGGGACAAGCCTTAGCTGTTCTCCATAACACATTCATGCCTTAAAAATGGTGCTATGTTAGTGATATTTACACATAACCAAAACCACCTGTACCATAAGATACAACCTTTACTATCTCTGGAACACAGCTTCATTGTCCTCTCAGAAAACACTCCCCTAAGATTTCACCTCAGTGATGATGGTTTCCTCTTCAACACTGAAAATTTTTTTAACTATAGCTAACCAGTATCAACTGTGTCAGTACTCCCTTCTAGTCTTGCCTCTAAAGCCAGAGGCACATGGACAAAGCTGCTGAGTTCTGCTGCTTTCTGGGGCTGGAACATGGCCCTTCTATTATATTATAACCAGCTTTCTAATTTTCAACAACTTCACTGACTTAAGCTTGGTGCTACTGGAACTTACTCTGTAGTTTAACCTTGAACTCAGAGGTATGCATGGCTCTGTCTCCTGAAGAATGGGATAAAAGTTTTGTGTGTGACACTTTGTCTAAGGATTTCTTTACCTACAACTTGTTCTGGACCAGGATGACTAGAACCAGAAATCTGCTGACTCTCTTCTCCTGGGATTTAAGGCATGTATCACTATGCCTGAATCTAAATATTTCCTTTTAGACCTTAAATTGAAAACACAGAAAAGTAATGACTATCCATCCTTTGTCAATTTGACAGATACTTGTATCTCCTTATGCCCACATGGAAACAATAACCGGGTAATAATAGTGCCTATCATGATACAGTTCTCCTTCATACAACTTCACATCCATATGTTTAGGTGCATGGAATCTTCCATAACTTCACCATTTCTTTAATACCATCAGATATCTTTCATCACAGGATTTGCCTTCCTTCAACTTCCTGGTAATCCGTTTCTCTTTGAACCTAACATTTTATATTTTTCCTTTCTAAGATTACTAAGCATAATCAACACAATCACCATGAGAGTATACACAGGCCAAAGGCTATACTTGTCTTTCCTGAGACTTTATTTGTCAATGCAATCAGCATAAACCTCCTTACATTAGCCTCAAGGACACTCTTCAGACATGGGGAAAAGGTAGCAACATTCTTAAGCAAAAATCATTAAAACTATATACAAAAGTCAAATCACCCTTAGTACATATGTGTGTGTTCCATATTCCTACTAGAATGGACCATTAAGTTCCACTTAATACATGTAGCAATCCAAAGTCTAAAAATCCACATTGCTCCAAACAAAAACATAGTCAATCCTATCATAGCAATACTTGTGTCTGGGGTGCCAACTTCTGTCTTAGATAGAATTTCCATTGCTAAGAAGAGGCACTGTGACCAAGGAAACTGTTTTAGAGGCAAGTATTTCCTTAGGCCTGGCTTACAGTTTCAAATGTTGAGTCAGTTACCATCATAGCAGGAAGATTAGCAGCATGCAGGAAGCCATGATGCTGGAGATGGAG
>NW_021609384.1:1175-2955 GCF_004785775.1 Grammomys surdaster | reverse complement strand
CAGGGTTTCTATTCTTGTTCAAATCATCATGAACTATAAGGAAGTAGGGGAGGTAACATTTTATTGAGCTTACACTTCCATCTTGCTGTTCCTCACCAAAGAAAGTCGGGACTGGAACTGAGCAAGTCAAAAAGCAGAAGCTGACCCAGAGGTCATGGAAGGATGTTATTTACTGGTTTGCTTCCCCTGGCTTGACATCACACTACTTATTAGAGGAACAATGTGTATAGGCAAAGAGATTATGATGTCAACACATCAAGGTTGTGTAATGCCCCAAATTAACCTATATGACTCACCTGCCCAGGGAACAGGTAACTTCCTGGAATACTGAAGTTGTAGTTCTTGGAAAATAACAAAGTCCCATAGAACCCAAGACTACCATCCCAAGAATGATGAGACCCACAGTGGGCCCTCTCAAATTATCACTAATTCATAAAATGCTATACAGCGTGTCAAGTTCCACACAAAACCAGCCAGTACAATTACAATCATAGTTCTTCTCCAACATGGGCTCTTTTATAATTTTGCAGAAAATAACTTTGTAAAAAGCCTTTTGTCACATGGATTATGTTAATAAGATTTCTCTCCAGTATGTGGTCTTCTACAGTTTTGGAGACATCTCCCTTGTAAGTAGGTTTTATCACGTTAATTACATTCTTAAGGGTTATTTGCACAATGTTTCCTTTTATGATATTGTAGAGTATGCTGTTGTGAAAATGCTTTACCACATTGAGTATGCATGAGGTTTCTCTCCAGTATGTGTTCTTTTATGACATTGGAGATTACTCTGTTGTGAAAAGACTTTACCACACTGAACACATTCATAAGGTTTCTCTCCGGTATGTGTTCTTTTATGATGTTGGAGATCACTCTGACGTGAAAAGGCTTAACTACATTGAAAAAATTCATAAGGTTTCTCTCCAGTATGTGTTCTTTTATGATATTGGAGATTACTCTGTTGTGAAAAGACTTTACCACATTGATTACATTCATAAGGTTTCTCTCCAGTATGTGTTCTTTTATGACATTGGAGATGACTGGGTCTTGCAAAGGCTTTACCACAATGATTACATTCATAAGGTTTCTCTCCAGTATGTGTTCTTTTATGACATTGGAGATTACTCTGTATTGCAAAGGCTTTACCACAATGATTACATTCATAAGGTTTCTCTCCAGTATGTGTTCTTTTATGTCTTTTGAGAATACTCTGATCTGAAAAGGCTTTACCACATTGATTACATTCATAAGGTTTCTTTCCAGTATGTGTTCTTTTATGACATTGTAGATTACTCTGTTGTGAAAAGGCTTTACCACATTGATTACATTCATAAGGTTTGCTCCAGTATGTGTTCTTTTATGACATTGTAGATTACTCTGTTTTGAAAAGACTTTACCACATTGATTACATTCATAAGGTTTCTCTCCAGTATGTATTCTTTTATGAATTTTGAGAGTACTGTGTTCTGAAAAGGCTTTACCACACGGAATACATTCATAAGGTTTCTCTCCAGTATGTGTTCTTTTATGATGTTGGAGATTTCTGTGACGTGAAAAGGCTTTACTACATTGATTACATTCATATGGTTTCTCTCCAGTATGTGTTCTTTTATGACTTTTGAGAGTACTCTGATCTGAAAAGGCTTTACCACAGTGATTACATTCATAAGGTTTCTCTCCAGTATGTGTTCTTTTATGACTTTTGAGAGTACTCTGATCTGAAAAGGCTTTACCACATTGATTACATTCATAAGGTTTCTCTCCAGTATGTGTTCTTTTATGA
>NW_021609384.1:0-1075 GCF_004785775.1 Grammomys surdaster | reverse complement strand
TTCATAAGGTTTCTCTCCAGTATGTGTTCTTTTATGATATTGGAGATGACTGGGACTTGTAAAGGCTTTACCACACTGATTACATTCATATGGTTTCGTCCTGCTATGACTTCTTACATGCCTGCAATGATAATTGGCACAAGTGAAAGCTTTACCACTTTCATTACCCTGATCAATCTTTTGGTCAATATGAATAAATTTTACATTTTGGTTTAATAATAAAGAAGAACCATATCTTAAGGTTTTATCACTTGATATATTCATAGTGTTCTTCCCAACTCTGGCTTGATACCTCTTTGAAAACAACTGTGATGACAAGAACATTTACTACATGGCTCACAGGAATAACATCCTTTTTCTCTATGAGGTTTCTATACGATATATTTCATGTATCTGAAGGAAAATGCAAAAAAGGAGACCTTTGTAACACTGATTATATTCATAAATTTTCTGTAGTGTGAATCACACCACATTAGTGCTGTGAATCAGGAAAAACAGAAAAATTTACACTTTTCTAGTACCCATGGGGATATTCTCCAGTGTGACTTTGGGGATGTTCCCAGTAAATTCAGAAAACCAATTAATTGCAGACTTCTACAATATTCAGAAAATCTTTCAAAGGCAGAATGCTACATATCTTCTAACTGTTCTGGAATAAAGATAGGGATGTTGCTCCTTTAAATATTCCTATGCTTACATAGTATTTTTTTTTTATTCTGACACTTGATATACACAGAAAAAGAAGAAATGAAAGCTTTCCGCATTGATTTAACACCATTTGAGTTTTTGTTTATTCTAGACATACTGTATGTGGATTGAGGTTTCTCCACAGCAACATTCTTGACTCTCATAAACTGACCTCTCAGTAAATTTAGCAATGTCACTACAAAAATATGAGTATCACTGAATTTACCAGGGACTATGTACTTACTGCATGGCTTTGGATATATGTTTATCACTATTCAATGTGCAACATCTAAATATTATGAGACTGATCAGATTGGTAGTTCCACAGCATAGCTCTAATTGAGTTACAAATCAAATAAAGGCATCTCTTAAGGAATTGTTTCTATGT
>NW_021609383.1:314-1401 GCF_004785775.1 Grammomys surdaster | reverse complement strand
ACTTGGGAGGCAGAGGCAGGTGGATTTCTGAGTTTGAGGCTTGCCTGGTCTACAGAGTGAGTTCCAGGACATCCCGGGCTGTAAAGAGAATCCCTGTCTTGAAAAACAAACAAAAACAAAAAAAAACAAAACAACAACAACAAAAGAACTTCAAGTAATGTGATTATCATGCTTCTGTCTCATGCTGCCATGCCTATGGTGATGCTGTGGATTCAGTTCCCTGAGATTCAAAATTAGAGGTTTGAAAGCCTGGACCCACTTCTTGTATTTCTTACCTGCTTATGCAGTGAGAACAACTGGCCCCTTCTTCCTGCTGCTGTGCCTACCCTGCTGTGATGGACTGTATCCCACTGGAGCTCTCCCACAAAGGAACCTTTCTTGCCTTTGGGGCATAGGCAGGAAGCAAATATGCATATTTTTAGAACTTGAAAACAAAATGACTGGGCTGGAGAAATGGCTCAGTAGTTAAGAGCACTGACTGCTCTTTCAGAGGTCCTGAGTTCAATTCCCAGCAACCACATGGTGCCTCACAACCATCTGTAATGGGGTCTGATGCCCTCTTCTGGTGTGTCTGAAGATAGCAATGGTGAATACATAAAATAATAAAAAATAAAAATCTTTAAAACCATAAACAACAACAACAAAACCCAAAATGACCAATAGTTCTTGATATAGACCCTGTTTTTTCTAGGCATGGAACCAGATCTAACCTGAGAACATGCTGGTATTTCAGTCTTCAGAGAGCTGCAGGAAAGATCTGGACACCTAGATGTTGTGGAGAACCTACTGCACCTCCCAATTCATGCTCCCTGATTTTAATTGATCGAGTGTCAGCATGGAAGCTTTGTCATTCTTTATAGATGTATATGTTCATTCATTTATTCATTTTCCATGTATTTTCATTTATTCATTCTGTGGTGGTTTAAGGAAGTAGGCCCTCATGGGCTCCTATATTAAAGTCTGTTTCCTAGTTGTTTGAACTGTTTTGAAAAGATAAGGAGATGTGGTCTATTTGTAAGGAAGTGACTCTTGGTGTGTGTTCTCTCTCTCTCTCTCTCTCTCTCTCTCTCTCTCTCTCTCTCTCTCT
>NW_021609383.1:0-304 GCF_004785775.1 Grammomys surdaster | reverse complement strand
CTCTCTCTCTCTCTCTCTCTCTCTCTCTCTCTCTCTCTCTCTCTCTCCTTGTGGTGGAAGAGTACATGAACAATCTCAGCCATTTCTTCCCTCTTCCATCATGGAGTCTAACCCTCTGAATCCATAATCCAACATTTATAAGTTGCTTTGATTTTGATTTGATTATGTTGTTCAATATCAGCCATAGAAAAGTAGCAGACATATTCTTAAATTTTCTGTTTCAGATGATGTGGAGATGTATATCATTAATTTCATGGAACTGTGTTCTCTTTCTGGCTATTCCTGTTCGTACCTCACAATCATC
>NW_021609382.1:725-3402 GCF_004785775.1 Grammomys surdaster | reverse complement strand
AGATACTGTATAAATATTTGCTCTTCAATGTTAGTATATTTTGCAAGCCTGTTAGTTTTATATTTTAAATTTTATTGCTTTTATTTTTCCAAGACAAAATTTCTCTCTGGAGCCCTTCCTGTCTTGCTAGTAGATATAGAAACCACACAAGCCACCTGACATATTATTGTAAAACAAGCACATCCTTCTGTTCTGCTCTTCATCCACATCTTAAATTTTGAAATTTGTCCCAATATAAATACTATATTCTATTTCTAAAGATGGCATATGCACATGACATCAATTCTGCCTGAGGCTTCAGAATCATTAGATTCCAGGTGTATGATGTTCTGCCTTGTTCATGTGTTTCTTCTGAAATTTTTGGACAAATAGGAGTATTTTACCTCTGTGGCTGAATATGATTATCATATGTGCCTCATCTTTAGTTTTTCCAGAATGTGGCCTCAGAACTCTTGATCTTCATGCTTTGTGTAGTTGTTGGTCCCCATGTAGATGTTTGAAATTGACCAGCATTATGTGGAAGACCAGCCAGAACTTTCCACTTCTGAGTTATCTCATTCTCCTGCCCTATGTTGCTTGTTTATGATCAACATTTATATTAGTAATATTTTTATCAGTCCATTTGAATCTGTTTAAACATGCGTTCTGTTTTAGTAAAATCTTATTAATGTTGCATTTTAAACTGGTACACTTTACATTTCTATAAGATGAATGCAGAACTGCTTTGAATGTTTAATTCTTTGTAGGAACTTCAGTGAAGAACTGTGAGTTCTCTCTATCATTTCTGTTTCCTTGGTTGATTTTTACATGGGCATGAGTGACTTAATATGTAACTTTTGCTGTCCTGGAACTTGTTGCATTGACCGTGAGGGCATGAAGCTCAAGGACATATACCTGCCTGTCCCTCTGGGATTAAAGACATGAGCAAAAACACCCACGTTGTCAATCATTTATATAGCTATAATTGTTCATATAATTCCTTTAATGTGTGATCAGTGCTGTTGGTCTGTTCCGCTCTCCATCTCCCTCTCAATTGGCATTTCTCTTGCAAAGCTATATCCTATTCAGTGGGTTCGGAAGCAACACATGCAACTGTCATAATACAAGTTCCTATTAAAATGACATAGAGATTAGATTATAAATTCTGTGTCAAAGAAATAAATGATAGTAGCACCAGAAATGTATGATTATATTGTCTAGGAAGCATACCTTTATTTACAGTGATGTCATTATCATGCTTTGTGTTGTACACATATTTTAGGATGCAATAAATATTGATGACGTGCATATCAACTTCACTGGAGAAGAGTGGGATTTGCTGAATCCTTCCCAGAAGAATCTCTACAAAGAAGTGACGCTGGAGACCTACTGGCACCTCACTGATATAGGTAAGACTGTGAATTTTCTTTTGTTTTTCAAAATAAGGGGACAAATATTTCTTGATTATTGATGACACTCTGTTATTTGAATTGGGGACATGGAAGACTGAGTAAAATAAATCAGAGTCAGTGCTGTGAAAAACCACAGTAAGTTGACTTTTGCCTAATTTCCAATACTATATCATTCATTTTCTCATACTGTGTTTTAGGATACAATTGGGAAGACCACCATATGGAAACAGAATTTCAAAATTCTAGAAGGTACAAAAGGTAATGTAAATTTGCAAACTGAAACATATATGCCTCTGAGGCAATTTTAATATGTCCTGGAAACTGGAAAGTAAAGGAAGTATGTAAAATATCAGTCTTTTAAAAATAACTATGATAAAAATATTCTCACAAAGCCATGGGTCTTAATGTCAGTTATCTGATTTGTGTTTGCAAGGCATTCCTCTAAGAATGGAGACATAGAAACAATTCCTTAAGAGATGACTTTATTTGATTGGTAACTCCATTAGAGCTATGCTGTTGAACTACCAATCTGATCAGTCTCATAATATTTAGATGTTGCACATTGAATAGTGATAAACATATATCCAAAGCCATGCAATAAGTAAATAGTCTGTGGTAAATTCAGTGAAACTCAGATTTTTGTAGTGACATTGTTAAGTTTATTGAGAGGTCAGTTTATGAGAGTCAAGAATGTTGCTGTGGAGAAACCTCAATCCACATACAGTATGTCTAGAAGAAACAAAAACTCAAATGGTGTTGATTCAATTTGGAAAGCTTTCATTTCTTAATTTTATGCATATATCAAGTGTCCGAGTTAAAAAAAAAAAAAACTATGTGAGCAAAGGGATATTAAAAGGAGCAAAATCCCTATCTTTATTCTAGAACAGTGAGAAGATATGTAATATAATGCCTTTGATAGATTTTCTGAATATGGTAGAAGTTTGCCATTTATTGGTTTTCTGACTTTACTGGGAACATCCCCAAAGTCACACTGCTGAATATCCCCATGGGTATTAGAAAAGTGTAAATTTTTCTGTTTTTCCTGGTTCAGAGTGCTAATGTGGGGTGATTCACACGACAGAAAATTTATGAATATAATCAGTGTTACAAAGGTCTCCTTTAGCCGGGCGGTGGTGGCGCACGCCTTTAATCCCAGCACTTGGGAGGCAGAGGCAGGTGGATCTCTGAGTTCGAGAGTTCGAGGCCAGCCTGGTCTACAGAGTGAGTTCCAGGACAGCCAGGGCTACACAGAGAAACCCTGTCTCGAAAAAACCAAAAAAAAAAAA
>NW_021609382.1:0-625 GCF_004785775.1 Grammomys surdaster | reverse complement strand
AAAAAAAAAAAAAAAAAAAAAAAAAAAAAAAAAAAAAAAAAAACAAAGGTCTCCTTTTTACATTTTCCTTCAGACACATGAAATATATCATATAGAAATCTCATAGAGAAAAACGATGTTATAGCTGTGAGACATGTATTAAATATTCTTATCATCACAGGTGATTTCAAAGAGGCATCAAGCCAGAGTTGGAGAGAACACTATGAATATATGAAGTGATAAAACCTTAAGATGTGGTTCTTCTTTATTATTAAACCAAACTGTAAAATTAATTCATATTGATTAAATGATTAATCAGGATAATGAAAGTGGTAAAGCTTTCACTTGTGCCAATTATCATTGCAGACATGTAAGAAGTCACAGCGAGAACAAACCATATGAATGTAATCAGTGTGGTAAAGCCTTTGTAAGGACCAGTCATCTCCAATATCATGAAAGAACACATACGGGAGAGAAGGCTTGCAAATGTAATCATTGTGATACAGCCTTTTCACATCAGAGTATTCTCAAAAGACATAAAAGAACACATACTGGAAAGAAACCTTATGAATGTAATCACTGTGGTAAAGCCTTTTCACATCAGAGTATTCTCAAAAGACATAAAAGAACACATACTGGAGAGAAA
>NW_021609381.1:496-3391 GCF_004785775.1 Grammomys surdaster | reverse complement strand
AATCATCACCTCAAACCCAGATACCTAGATACCAGCATAGGAATATAATAAACAACAGCAAGGAAAATATGTCATCAAGAAATACAAGCTATCCTATCACAGCAGGTCATCAGAAATCAAAACATGTAACAGATATTTTGCAAAAGAGGTTGTTTGGAAGAAGTGAGAGGAGTGAGAACCTGGGGAAGGGATAGAGGTACACAAGAGGACCTACAGACAGACAGACAGACAGACAGGGAGCAGAGAGAGAGCCATGAGGGTATAAACAGAGAATAGAGAAGGGTCATGTGCAGAGAACAGACAGGAAACAAACGTGCAGACCTGCTGTATTTGGTGGTCCGTGTATATAAAGCACGACTGAGAACAGCAGCAGGTGGGGGAGGCAGGGAATGACTTAAGCATTTGCTAAGTCCCTGAAGGCAGGCAACTGAAATTGTCTGTACACTGACAACTACAGAGGCAAGGTTCACTCACAGAACAGAAAGGGAAGATAAATAGAAAAATGGACATAATGGTCAAAAAAAAAAATGTTGAGTGTAACTGTATCGTGGATAAAAGCAAGTAGGGACGCTGCAACATATGAAAAGGCAAAAAACTAGAGATGATTGGAAGAGAAAAAGAGAACACTAGCTCAAAAGTCTAGAAAATATTTTCAATTAAATCATAAATGAAAAAGTTCCTAAACTAAAGTAGAAGACGCCTATAACAGTAAAGAAGCATTGAAAATATCAGATTAGACAAAAAAATATTTCCTTTGCCACACAAAAATCAAAACACTAAACATATAAAGAACTATAAACAACTGCAACAAAAAATTTGACAAAAACTAGACAAAACAAAAACAAGTAACTTGTAAAAGCAGACCTATTAGATATATACCTGTCTTCTTAACTTATACTATAAAAGAAAAAGTGTTTGGACACATTTGCTGCAGACTCAAAGAAACCACCCATGTTTCTCCAAGCAAGCCAATGATCCAAATGTTTTGGGTCAATTCAGAATCAGCCATGATAGTAAAGTTATTCATAGGTCACTGCCTGATTTGGCAAGTGAGGAGCACCACAAGGGACCACACAGGTGGTCACAGGTGGCTGATGGTTTCCCTCCAGCCCTAGAAAGGATCCACCAACCCAGCTCCCACTGCTCAACTACCTGCTCCTCCCCATTGTGGGCCTTTTTTTCTGTGCTCACCATGTCTCAATTTCAGAGCTTCCCTGGGGTCCTCTCACAGCATCCAACAGCATAGCTCAGAGCAGGAAGCAGAGAATCACCCAAGCCTGCACAGTTGCAGCAAACTTGCAGAGAGGAACCGGAAGATCCCACCTCTTTGTCTGACTGGCAGGTCCACCTGCAGGCCTGATTGGCCAGTGAAATTTCCTCAAGGTTAAAGTGTGTTTCCGGTCTAGGTCACACCTTTCCAGATCTCAGGAGTGGTTTGCACCACATTAGCATTTGTGCCTCTGCTCCAACAGGAATCTCACCTCACCCAGCCCTGGGGGAGAACTCACCATTCCAGCTCAGGCTATTCAGATACTTGTTCCAACCCCCATCTGTGAGCACTGATCCTGTACTTACCAGGACCTGACTTCAGACCTTGCCTGAGCTCTCCTCACAGCACTTGCCTTCTTCTTCCAGAAAACAAGGTAAATAGCTTTCTTAGTTGCAGTGGAGGAAGTATCAGTCTGACCCAGGAATGGGAGAGTGCCCAGTCTATTATCATTCAAGAAGGATTTTGGGAAACAACAGATTTGTTTTGTGGCTTCATGCTGGGCTCAGGGAAACTACAACTCCCTTTTATCAGATGATTGGTATGAAACAACCCTGGGAGAAAAGCCAGAAACATAAAGGAAACACTGTTGAGCACTATTGTGAACCAGCACATCTTCATCAGTGATGAAGCAGAGAAAAACCACACTTGTATTAGTACAGGTTCTCTAGATAAACATATCTTAAACCATAGAGAGAATCAATCTCTCTATACATATAGAAAGGATATTTAACAGAACGTCCCAATAAAGGTTGTCGGCCATGGAAAAACCAAAGACTAGTCAATTTCATGTTACAGGAGATTACAGGTGATCTTTAGTATATACTAGAATTTTGAAGAAATAAGTACTTACTAATATCTTGAGTAGAAATTATACTAGTTCTAACAGTCTGACTTTTGTGGATGTTTCCCCACTCACATAACAGAATCCTCCCATGACATCTTTGATGACTGTCTTATTTTCACAATCCTTGTCTTCACTTTAGTTTTATTTTGGCCCCTTAGAGGACTCTTCTCTGAGGCACCATAACTGCTGCGCTTTTATATCACTGCTTTGGTCAGTATAAAAATGTAGGATGATCCATTTTACAAACAACGAAGAGTACAGATATCCTCTCAAGGCTGGCTACTGTGCGAGCCCACTCATATTCATGTTGCCACAACATCACCAGTGATGGACTCATGGAAAGACAGGAGCATTTGTGAGAAACTAAAGAAAGGGAAAGTCTAAATACAGGAATGTAAGACACATTGCGATTCAACCATTTATTCAAATGAGATAAGGAAGGTAGTTCAGGTATTTGGGTGGCCATGCAAACCAGAGGATCTGAATTCCATTAAAATGATCCTTGAAGAAAACCTAAGATGCTGATTGGAACTAATACTCTGTGTGAGTTATGTGATTATATACAGATTCATGGAGCATGCTCAGGAATGAGAGACACCATTATGCAAATCATCCTCTATGGATTTGCTGTATCTATCCCTCTGATATAACTTGGTATCTCACACCATGTAAACAAGACTATAAAATTCCCAACACAGGCATCCCCAAGTACATACACACATGCACACACACACAAACACAAAAACACAGACACACACACAAGCACACAAACACACACACA
>NW_021609381.1:0-396 GCF_004785775.1 Grammomys surdaster | reverse complement strand
CAGGAACTTTTTCTTCAGTCAAGTGCTTTACCTACTTTGTACTGAAACTGGCATGAGATGTGCTTTAAATCACAACTTCAAAAGATGGTCTCTCTTTTTGTGTAAGTTAAAGAAGCCTTCAGAGTTTACAGAGTAGGGGAAATTTGATTTAAATCAAGATAGGTATACAAAGTTTAGTTTAACAACACAAAGTTTAGGATATTTGAAATCCACTTTCATCATAAAATACTCACAGTAAGTTGAGACCGAAAGGAAAGAAGAGAAGAGTACCATAGACTATGAAGGACATCCATTTCTAGGGAAGTCCCTGGAAAACTATTGAGAAGCCATCTGACAAGTGTTACTATTGGATGCTAGGAAAGGCCTATGTGCTGTTCTCACTATATGTATTTAGTT
>NW_021609380.1:1544-3584 GCF_004785775.1 Grammomys surdaster | reverse complement strand
ACCGATGACATAGATACCGATGTCTTAGATAACGATGTCATAGATACAGATGTCATAGATTTCGATGTCATTGATACCGATGTCATATATACCGATGTCATAGGTAACCATTTAATAGATATCGATGTCATAAGTACAGATGTCATAGATAGAGATGTCATAGATACAGATGTCCCAGACACAGATGTCATAGATACAGATGTCATAGATACAGATGTCATAGACACAGATGTCATAGATACAGATGTCATAGATATAGATGTCATAGATACCGATGTCATAGATATCCGTTTCATAGATACGGATGTCATATATACCGATGTCATAGATACCGATTTCATAGATACCGATGTAATAGATACCTATTCATAGATACCGATGTCATAGATACCGATGTCATAGATACCGATGTCATAGATACCGATGCTATAGATACCGATGTCATAGATACCGCTGTCATAGATATCGATGTCATACACACCGATGTCATAGATACAGATGTCATAGGTACCGAAGTCATAGATACCGATGTCATAGACCCCGAAGTCATAGATACCGATGTCATAGACACGGATGTCAGAGATTTCGATGTCATTGATACCGATATCATAGAAAGCGATGACATAGATACCGATTCATAGATAGAGATGTCATAGATATCGTTGTCATAGATACAGATGTCATAGATATAGATGTCATAGATATAGATGTCATAGATACCGATGTCATAGATATCCATTTCATAGATATCGATGTCAAAGAAACCGATTTCATAGATACCGACGTCATAGATACCGATGTCATAGACTCCGATGTTATAGATATCGATGTCATAGATACCGATGTCATAGATACCGATTTCTTAGATACCGACGTCATAGATACCGATGTCATAGACTCCGATGTTATAGATATCGATGTCATAGATACCGAAGTCATAGATACCGATGTCATAGATACCGAAGTCATAGATACCGATGTCATAGATACCGATGTCATAGATACCGATGTCATAGATACCCATGTCATAGATACCGATGTTAGATTCCGATGTCATAGATACTGAAGTCACAGATACCGATGTCATAGATACCGATTTCATAGATACCGATGTCATAGATACCGATGTCATAGATACCGATGTCATAGATACCGATGTTAGATTCCGATGTCATAGATATCGATGTCATAGATATCGATGGCATAGATACTGATGTCATAGATACCAATGTCATAGTTCCCAATGTCATAGGTGTCGATATCATAGATACGGAAGTCATAGATACCGATGTCATAGAATGCGATGTCATAGATACCGATGTGATAGATACCGATGTCATAGATATCAATGACATAGATACCGATGTCATAGATATCGATGTCATAGATACTGATGTCATAGATACCGATGTCATAGATACCGATGTAATAGATTTCGATGTCATTGATGCCGTTGTCATAGAAAGCGATGATGTAGATACCGATGACATAGATACCCATATCATAGATATCGATGTCATACATACCGTTGTCAAGATACCGATGTCATAGGTACCGATGTCATAGATAACGATGTCATAAATACCGATGGCATAGATACCGATGGCATAGATACCGATGTCATAGATACCGACGTCATAGATACCGATGTCATAGATAACGATGTTATAGATATCGATGTCATAGATACCGACGTCATAGATACCGATGTCAGAGATTTCGATGTCATTTATACCGATGTCATAGAAAGCGATGACATAGATACCGTTGTCATAGATAGCGATGTCATAGATAACGATGTCATAGATACAGATGTCATAGATACTGTTGTCATAGATACCAATTTCATAGATACCGATGTCATAGATACCGATGTCATAGATTCCGATGTTATAGATATCCATGTCATAGATACCGATGTCATAGATACCGATGTCAGAGATTTCGATGTCATTTATACCGATGTCATAGATACCGATGTCATAGATTCCGATGTCAGAGATTTCGATGTCATTGATACCGATGTCATAGAAAGCGATG
>NW_021609380.1:0-1534 GCF_004785775.1 Grammomys surdaster | reverse complement strand
GATACCGTTGTCACAGATACCGATGTCATAGATACCGATGTCATAGAACGGATGTCATAGATACTGATGTCATAGATATCGATCTCATAGGTATGGATGTCATAGAAACAGATGTCATAGATACAGATGTCATAGATACAGATGTCATAAATACAGATGGCATAGACACAGATGTCATAGATACAAATGTCATAGAAACAGATGTCATAGATACCGATGTCATAGATATGGAAGTCATAGATACCGATGTCATAGATTTCGAGGTCAATGATACCGATGTCATAGAAAGCGATGACATAGATACCGATGTCATGGATACCGATGTCATAGATATCAATGTCATAATACCGATGTCATAGATACCGATGTCATAGATTTCGATGTCAATGATACCGATGACATAGAAAGCGATGAAATAGATACCGATGTCATAGATACCGATGTCAAAGATATTGATGTCGTACACAACGTTATCATAGATACCGATGTCATAGATAACGATGTCATAGATACAGATGTCATAGATTTCGATGTCATTGATACCGATGTCATAGAAAGCGATGACATAGATACCGATGTCATAGATACCCATGTCATAGATATCGATGTCATACATACCGTTGTGATAGATACCGATGTCATAGATACCGATGTCATAGGTATCGATGTCATACATACCGTTTTCATAGATACCGATGTCATAGATACCGATGTCATAGATACCGATGCCATAGATACCGATGTCATATATACAGATGTCATAGATACAGATGTCATAGATACAGATGTCATAGATATAGATGTCATAGATACCGATGTCATAGATACCGATGTCATAGATACCGATGTCATCGATACCGATGTCATAGATACCGATGTCAGAGATACAGATGTCATAGATACAGATGTCATAGATACAGATGTCATAGATACAGATGTCATAGATACAGATGCCATAGATACAGATGTCATAGCTACAGATGCCATAGATACCGTTGTCATAGATACCGATGCCATAGATACCGATGTCATAGATACCGATGCCATAGATACCGATGTCATAGATACCGATGCCATAGATACCGATGTAATAGATTTCGATGTCATAGATACCGATGCCATAGATACCGATGTCATACATACCGATGTCATAGATACCGATGTCATAGATATTGATGTCCTAGATTCCGATGTCTAGATACCGGTGTCATAGTTACTGATGTCATAGATACCGAGGTCATAGATACCGATGTCATAGACACCGATGTCATAGATACCGATGCCATAGATACCGAATTCATAGATACCGATGTCATAGATACCGATATCATAGACACCGATGTCATAGATACCGATGTCATAGATATCGATGTCATAGATACAGATGTCATAGATTCCGATGTCATACATACCGATGTCATAGATACCGATGTCATTGATACCGATGTCATAGATACTGATGTCATAGATCCCGATGTCATAGATACCGATGTCATACATACCGATGTCATAGATACCGATGTATAGATACCGA
>NW_021609379.1:710-2529 GCF_004785775.1 Grammomys surdaster | reverse complement strand
CATTTGATTATAGTTTGTCATTGGGTGTGTAATTTTTCTTCAAGTTTCACTAGCATTTTCCACAGTGTTATCAATTTTGTGAATTTTTTACCAAGTAAATGTCAAATTTTATCAGGAAAAACTGTTTTTAATCACCGTCCTTTACAAATCAAATGGTCTCCTTATCAATTTTCTATTTCTTATGAATTTTACGTGATAATTTCTCCTTTTTCATAAATTTCTTTGATATCTCTATTGTTTGATTTTTCCACAGTGTTTTCAATTTTATGATTTTTTTGCCAAGTAAATATTCAGTTTTCTCAGGAAAAATTGTTTTAAATCACATTCCTTTAGAAATCAAATGGCCTCCTAAGCAATTTTCTATTTTTTATGATTTTCAATAGAAATTTCCTTGTTCATAACTTTCTTTAATTTCTCTTCTGTTTGATTATAGTTTATTATTGGCTTTTTAATTTTTCTTCTAGTTTTCACTATTTTTCTTGAATTTTTCACTAGCTTTTTCCACAGTGTTTTCTGTTTTATGAATTTTTTGCCAAGTAAATGTTCAATTTTATCACGAAAAACTGTTTCAAATCACATTCCTTTACTAATCAAATGGTCTCCTTATTAATTTCCTGTTTTATGAATTTTAAAAGCAAATTTCTCCTTGTTCATAAATTTCTTTGATATCTCTTTTGTTTGATTTTTCGACAGTGTTTTCAAATTTATGAATTTTTTGCCAAGTAAATGTTCAATTTTATGAGGAAAAACTGTTTTAAATCACATTCCTTTACAAATCAAATGGTATCCTTATCAATTTTCTATTTGTATGAATTTTAAACGCAAATTTTCCTTGTTCATAACTTTCTTTGGTTTCTCTTTCTTTTGATTATTGTTTGCCATTGGCTGTATAATTTTTCTT
This sequence comes from Grammomys surdaster, assembly GCF_004785775.1. Lineage (NCBI taxonomy): Eukaryota > Metazoa > Chordata > Mammalia > Rodentia > Muridae > Grammomys > Grammomys surdaster. The sequence continues at coordinate 1,628 of NW_021609379.1, read as the reverse complement.
CAAGTTTTCACTCTTTTTCCTGAATTTTTCTCTAGCTTTTTCGACAGTTTTTTCAATTTTATGAAATTTTTGCAAAGAAAATATTCAATTTTAGCAGGAAATACTATTTTAAATCACATTCCTTTACAAATCAAATGGTCTCCTTATCAATTTTCTATTTTTTAAGAATTTTAAATGCAAATTTCTCCTTTTTCATAACTTTCTTTGGTTTCTCTTCCGTTTAATTATAGTTTTTTATTGACTGTGTAATATTTCTTCAAGTTTTCACTATTTTTCCTGAATTTGTCACTTGTTTTTTTTCCACAGTGTTTTTAATTTTCTAAATTTTTTGCCAAGTAAATGTTCAATTTTATCAGGAAAGACTATTTTAAATCACATTCCTGTACAAATCAAATGTTCTGCTTATCAATTTTCTAATTTTTATGAATTTTAAAAGCAAATTTCTCCTTGTTCATAAATTTCTTTGATTTCTCTTCCGTTTGATTATAGTTTATTATTGGCTTTTTAGCTTTTCTTCAAGTTTTCACTATTTTTCCTGAATTTTTCACTAGCTTTTTCCACAGTGTTTAAAATTTTATGAATTTTTTGCCAAGTAAATATTCAATTTTATGAGGAAAAACTGTTTTAAATCACATTCCTTTACAAATCAAATGGTATCCTTATCAATTTTCTATTTTTTATGAATTTTAAATGCAAATTTTTTCTTGTTCTTAACTTTCTTTGGTTTCTCTTCCATTTGATTATAGTTTATTATTAGCTTTTTAATTTTTCTTCAAGTTTTCACTAGTTTTCCTGAATTTTTCACCAGCTTTCTACACAGTGTTTACAATTTTATGAATTTGTTAACAAGTAAATGTTCAATTTTAGCGCAAAAAACTGTTTTAAATCACATTTCTTTACAAATCAAGTGGTCTCCTT
>NW_021609379.1:0-610 GCF_004785775.1 Grammomys surdaster | reverse complement strand
TTATCTATTTTCTATTTGTTATGAATTTTAAATGAAAATTTCTCCTTTTGGATAAATTTCTTTGATATCTCTTTTGTTTGATTTTTCCACAGTGTTTTCAAATTTATGAATTTTTTGCCAAGTAAATGTTCAATTTTATCTGGAAAAACTGTTTTAAATCACATTCCTTTACAAATCAAATGGTCTCCTTATCAATTTTCTATTTTTTATGAATGTTCAATACAAATTTCTCCTTGTTCATAACTTTCTTTGATTTCTCTTCCGTTTGATTTTAGTTTATTATTAGCTTTGTAATTTTTTTTCAAGTTTTCACTATTTTTCCTGAATTTTTGGCTAGTTGTTTCCACAGTGTTTTGAGTTATATGAATTTTTTGCCAAGTAAATATTCAATTTTATCTGGAAGAACTGTATTAAATCACATTCCTTTACAAATCAAATGGTCTCTTTATCAATTTTCTATATTTTATGAATTATAAATCAAAATATCTCCTTTTTCATAAATTTCTTTGATATTTCTTTTGTTTGATTTTTTACAGTGTTTTCAGTTTTATGAATTTTTTGCTTAGTAAATGTGCAATTTTAGCAGAAAAACCTGTTTTAAATCACATTC
>NW_021609378.1:393-8568 GCF_004785775.1 Grammomys surdaster | reverse complement strand
AGTTTACAGACAGTACTGAGAACTGAACTATAGTCCTCTGGAAGAGCCTCAGGAGTGCCTAACTGTGGAGCTATGTCTCAAGTCTATGCATTCTTTTTTTTTTTTTTTATAAATAATTTATTTATTTTTGAACATGAAATGCTTTTTTATAGCATGTTTCACAAGGGGAGGGGGTAAGAGGGGCCAGATGGTGGAAAAGTACAAAATCTTCTTGGCCTGTGCCTTGAAACATGTCATGGTCTATACGGTACACTGCCTTGAATTATGATCTACCTTCTGTTCTTCAGAAGATATGGTACACTGCTTGAGTTATGGTCTCCCTGCTATTCTTAAGATGATATGGTACACTGCTTTGAGTCTATCTGCAGTTGCTAAGCAGGATCCTGCAGTTGCCAAGCTTCAGAGGACATTGTGCAGGTGGGGAAAGGTAGGGGGTGAGGGTAAGGGCGAGGGTCCTGGCTTCTGGCATCTCCCCCTTCTCTGTTTAGTTAGAGAAGGCATCTTATGATCAATCCCAACTATGTGAATTTTGAATTTGGATGTCTAATTATGGTGGGTCTTAGACAAGTTCACAACCCCAAAACACTGATGAGAGACGAGTCACATCGATGGTTGAAGGTTTTAGGCTGTCGACAATGGGCAACGTCAAGGGACTCCGATGTGGGTGAAAGGAGGGTGAGGGCCCTGTCTTAGGCCATGTAGGCTGCACCCACTCCCAGCACCACGCACTCCTTTTCGGCTGCATTGGGTGGGCCCCTGGGAAGTGGACCTACAATAATCCCGTCATTGGGCTAACTCACAGCCATCCTAGTCCCTTGTAAATGTTCAATTTACCAACCATTTGTCAGTTTGGGGTGTAATATTGTCATAAAGGAAGGCTCCCCAATGTTAGCGGCCATATCAAGGGCGGCCTTGGTTTAGGAAAAAGCCAATTTTTGTTGTGGTGATCAAGAGGCCAAGCTCTCTATCGAGAGAAACGGGGGCAAAGCCAGGCTTACCAGGAACCCTTCTGGAGGGCGTGGAAGTCTAGCGGTCGACCGTAGGGGGGAGGCAGGGGAGCTGGCAGCTGTGTCAGTCTCCTGCAGAGTCACTTCTGGATCCTCTTCAATTTTCGGCTGATGGTAATGAACTTCAACCGTCTTCTTGATGGCAGCATCAACCTGGTTCCGTGGATGACAGGTCGCGGGTTTTGATCTCTGTCTCGCTTAATCTTGATGTCCTGCGCACATCCTCTCAATGAGGGTCCGTCCAGAGGGGTCCGTGCCTCGAGCCCCACGTCTGGGTGCCACTTGACCCGACTGGCAGGCCCTAGTTATTCGTGGGGGCGAGGAGGACTGCAACCTGCTATTCTTCAGAAGATATGGTACACTGCTTGAGTTATGGTCTCCTTGCTATTCTTCAGATGATATGGTACACTGCTTTGAGTCTATCTGCAGTTTCCAAGCAGGATCTTGCAGTTGCCAAGCTTCAGGGAACCTTGTGCAGCTGGGAAAAGGTAGGGGGTGAGGGTAAGGGCGAGGATCCTGACTTCTGGCCCATCTGGATTAGAACTTCTAATGGCAGGCATCACGGGTGATTCATTTTTGCCTGGAAAGAAAAAAGAAGGGGATTCTCAGGGAGATTTCTCTTCCCTGGATGTAAATTATTATTCATCGTATTTATGGTTGGGCCTGGCTTTGTGAGTGTATCTATTTTTTTTTCATTAATATTTATGGTAGCCGGTTAGCTGTGCCTTCTGTGGTATTGGACAGGCATATCAGTCCTCGGCTCCATAAGGGAACTGGGTCTGGGGCATTCCCTTTACGGGTATGAGGGTCCTTCCCCATATCTGTGGCAAAGTTTTGTTGGTCTTGGTGGTGCCCGAGGTCACCTACATGGTCAGCAAGAGATTTGCCATGAGCTTTCAGCTTACGAGAGAGAAAAGTGAACAAGGCATGATGGAGAGTATTTCAGGGGGGCTCCTTCTGAGGGGGTACCGTTCCCCCTCTTTTATTTTTAAAGCCAATTTTTCAGAGTTCTTGTAAAATCAGGGCTGAAGCGCCAACAGTTGCTCCTTCTACGCTCAGAGAGTCGTGAAGACCTTATTTAAGGATATATAAATCTATATTTATAATCTTTTGTCAAAGGACTTTTATAGCACCACTGACAATTAATCAGACTATATGATATATCGATTGGAAATAGCTTTTTCTACTTTTTGTGAGATTACCTCTCTTCTGTCAATTAACTGTTGAGGAAGTTAGGGTTTACCTCTCTCTTGAGAATATTGATCAGAGATTTAAGTTCTTTTGTGGAGAGCTTAAGATAGGATCTTAGCCAATTTGCAACTCCTAGAAACTTTTGAAATTAATTTAAGATAAGTAAACTCCCTTTTTTAAAAAAATCCTTTATCTGTGTGGGTTTTTTATTGGGTATTATACGTATTTACCTTTCAATGTTATCTCCTTTCTCATTCTCCCCCAAGATCCTTTATCCCATGCCCACTCCTCCTAATTTTTGTGATGGTGTGCTCCAAACATCCTCCCAGTCCCATCTCCCTGCTCTCGAATTCCCACACAGTAGGGAATCCAAACTTTCGGGGACCTTGGCCCTCCACTTTCACTGAAGTCTAACAAGGACACCCTCAATTCCCTATACAGGTGTGTGAGTCCCTCCCTTTGTGTTCTCTGGTTTAGACTTTGGGAGTTCTGGTTGAAACTTTTGATACTCCTTCTAGAAAGGACCAACGAATTCATACTTTGGTCTTCCTTCTTCTATGTGAGTTTTATGTGGTCTGTATGTAGGTTCTTAGACATTGTGAGCTTTTGGTCTAATATCCACTTATCAATGAGTGCATACCAAGTATGTTCTTTTGAGATTGGGTCATCTCACTCAAGATGATATTTTCCAGCTCCATCCATTTGCCTAGGAATTTTGTGAACTGATTGTTCTTAATAGCTGAGTAGTATTCCATTGTATAAATGTACCACATTTTCTGCATCCATTCTTCTGTCGAAGGGCATCTGGGTTCTTTCCAACTTCTGGCTATTATAAATAAGGCTGCTATGAACATGGTGGAGCATGTGTCCCTGTTGTATGGTGAAACTTCTTTTGGGTATATGCCCAGGAGTGGTATAGCTGGGTCCCCAGGTAACACTATGTTCAATTTTCTGAGATATCGCCATACTGCCTTCCATAGTGGTTGTACCAGTTTACAATCCCACCAACAGTGGAGGAGTGTTCCTCTTTCTCCACATCCTCGCCAACATGTGCTGTCACCTGTGTTTTTGATCTTAGCCATTCTGACTGGTGTAAGGTGGAATCTCAGTGTTGTTTTCATTTGCATTTCCCTGATGACTAGTGATCCTGAACACTTCTTTAGGTGCTTCTCAACCATTCGAACTTCCTCAGTTGAGAATTCTTTGTTCAGCTCTGTGCTCCATTTTTTAATAGGGTTCTTTGATTGTCTAGAGTCTAATTTCTTCAGTTCTTTGTATACCTTGGATATTAGCCCTTTATCAGATGTAGGGTCTGTGAAGATCTTTTCCCAATCTGTTGGTTGCCGCTCTGTCCTATTGACTGTGTCCTTTGCTTTACAGAAGCTTTGCAGCTTTATGAGGTCCCATTTGTCAATTTTTGTTCTTAGAGCACAGGCCATTGGTGTTCTGTTCAGGAACTTTTTCCCTGTGCCTATGTATTCCAGGCTTTTTCCCAGTTTCTCTTCTATTAGTTTCAGTGTGGCTGGTTTTAGGTGGAGGTCCTTAATCCATTTGGAATTGAGCTTTGTACAAGGAGATAAGTATGGATCAATTTGCTTTTTTCTACATGCTGACAACCAGTTGGACCAGCACCATTTGTTGAAAATGCTATCTTTTTTCCATTCGATGGTTTTAGCCCCTTTGTCAAAGATCAAGTGACCATAGGTATGGGGGTTCATTTCTGGGTCTTCTATTCTATTCCACTGATCCTCCTGCCTGTCTCTGTTCCAATACCATGCAGTTTTTATCACTATCGCTTTGTAGTACAGCTTGAAGTCAGGGATGGTGATTCCTCCAGAAGTTCTTTTATTGCTGAGAGTAGTTTTCGCAATCCTGGGTTTTTTGTTATTCCAAATAAATTTTAAGATTGCTCTTTCTATCTCTGAGAAGAATTGAGTGGGAATTTTGATGGGGATTGCATTAAATCTGTAGATGGCTTTTGGCAAAATAGCCATTTTTACTATATTAATCCTTCCAATCCATGAGCATGGGAGATCTTTCCATCTTCTAAGATCTGCTTCGATTTCTTTCTTCAGGGGAATGAAGTTCTTGTCATACAGGTCTTTTACTTGCTTGGTTAGGTTCACACCTAGGTATTTTATATTATCTGTGACTATTTTGAAGGGTGTCATTTCCATAATTTCTTTCTCAGCCAGTTTATCTTTTGAGTAGAGGAAGGCTACTGATTTGCTTGAGTTAATTTTATATCCAGCCACTTTGCTAAAGTTGTTTATCAGGTTTAGGAGTTCTCTGGTGGAAGTTTTGGGGTCACTTAAGTATACTATCATATCATCTGCAAATAGTGAGATTTTGACTTCTTCCTTTCCAATTTGTATCCCTTTGACCTCCTTGTGTTGCCTAATTGCTCTGGCTAGGACTTCCAATACTATATTAAATAAGTAGGGGGAGAGTGGGCAGCCTTGCCTAGTCCCTGATCTTAGTGGGATTGTTTTAAGTTTCTCTCCATTTAGTTTAATGCTGGCTACTGGTTTGCTGTATATTGCTTTTACTATGTTTAGGTATGGACCTTGAATTCCTGACCTTTCCAAGACTTTTATCATGAAGGGGTGTTGAATTTTGTCAAATGCTTTCTCAGCATCTAGTGAGATGATCATGTGGTTTTTTTCTTTGAGTTTGTTTATATAATGGATTACATTGATGGATTTCCGAATATTGAACCAACCCTGCATTCCTGGGATGAAGCCAACTTGATCATGATGGATAATTGTTTTGATGTGTTCTTGGATTCGGTTCGCTAGAATTTTATTGAGTAATTTTGAATCAATGTTCATAAGGGAGATCGGCCTGAAGTTCTCTTTCTTTGTTGGGTCTTTGTGTGGCTTAGGTATGAGTGTAATTGTGGCTTCAAAGAATGAGTTGGGTAATGTACCTTCTGTTTCTATTTTGTGGAATAGTTTAAAAAGAATTGGAATTAGGTCTTCCTTGAAGGTCTGATAGAATTCTGCACTAAAACCGTCTGGTCCCGGGCTTTTCTTTGTAGGGAGACTTTTAATGGCTGCTTCTATTTCTTTTGGGGTTATGTGATTGTTTAGATGGTTTATCTGGTCCTGATTTAACATTGGTAACTGGTATTTGTCTAGGAAATTGTCCATTTCATCCAAATTTTCCAATTTTGTTGAATATAGGCTTTTGTAGTAGGATCTGATGATTTTTTTAATTTTCTCAGTTTCTGTTGTTATGTCACCCTTTTCATTTCTGATTTTATTAATTTGGATACTGTCTCTCTGCCCTCTGATTAGTCTAGCTAAGGGTTTATCTATCTTGTTGATTTTCTCAAAGAACCAGCTCCTAGTTTTATTGATTCTTTGGATAGTTCTTTTTGTTTCTATTTGGTTGATTTCAGCCCTGAGTTTGATTATTTCCTGCCTTCTACTCCTCTTGGGTGTATTAGCTTCTTTTTGTTCTAGGTCTTTCAGGTGCTCTGTCAAGCTGTTAGTGTATGCTCCCTCCAGTTTCTTTTTGTAGGCACTTAGAGCTATGAATTTTCCTCTTAGCACTGCTTTCATTGTATCCCATAGATTTTGGTATGATGTGTCATCATTTTCATTAAATTCTAAAAAGTTTTTAATTTCCTTCTTTATTTCTTCCCTTACCTGATTATCAAGGAGTAGGGTGTTGTTCAATTTCCATATGAATGTGGGCTTTCCATTCTCTTTGTCATTTTTGAAGACCAGCCTTAGACCATGGTGATCTGACAGGATGCAGGGAATTATTTCAATTTTCTTATATCTGTTGAGGCCTGTCTTGTGCCCAATTATATGGTCTATTTTGGAGAAGGTACCATGAGGTGCTGAGAAAAAGGTATATTCTTTTGCTTTAGGGTGAAATGTTCTATAGATATCTGTTAAGTCCATTTGGTTCATAACTTCTGTGAGTTTTACTGTATCTCTATTTAGTTTCTGTTTCCATGATTTATCCATTGCTGAGAGTGGGGTGTTGAAGTCTCCCACTATTATTATGTGAGGTGCAATGTGTGTTTTGAGCTTTAGTAAGGTTTCTTTTATGTAAGTCGACGCTCTTGTATTTGGCGCATAGATATTCAGAATTGAGAGTTCATGTTGGTTGACTTTTCCTTTGACAAGTATGAAATGCCCTTCCTTATCCTTTTTGATAGTTTTAAGTTGAAAGTCGATTTTATTCGATATTAGGATGGCTACTCCCGCTTGTTTCTTAGGACCATTTGCTTGAAAAATTGTTTTCCAACCTTTTACTCTAAGGTAGTGTCTGTCTTTGTCACTGAGGTGGGTTTCCTGTAAGCAGCAAAAAGCTGGGTCCTGTTTGCGTATCCAGTCCGTTAGCCTATGCCTTTTTATTGGGGAATTGAGTCCATTGATGTTAAGAGATATTAAGGAGAGGGTGTTGTTGCTTCCTGTCATTTTTGCTAATAATGGAGACATCGTTTGTGTGGTTATCTTCTTTTGGGTTTGATGGAAAAGGATTATTTTCTTGCTCTTTCTAGGGTATGATTGCCCTCCTTGTATTGGATCTTTCCTGCTATTATCCTTTGTAGAGCTGGATTTGTGGGAAGATACTGTGCAAATTCAGTTTTGTCATGGAATATCTTAGTTTCTCCATCTATGGTAATTGAGAGTTTTGCTGGGTAAAGTAGCTTGGGCTGGCATTTATGTTCTCTTAGGGTTTGTATGATATTTGTCCAGGATCTTCTGGCTTTTATAGTATCTGGTGAGAAGTCAGGTGTAATTCTGATAGGTTTGCCTTTATATGTTATTTGGCCTTTTTCCCTAACTGCTTTTAAAATTCTTTCTTTGTTTTGTACATTTTGTGTCTTGATTATTATGTGACGGGAGGTGTTTCTTTTTTGATCTAGTCTGTTTGGCGTTCTGTAGGCTTCTTGTGTGATTATGGGCATCTCATTCCTTAGGTTAGGGAAGTTTTCCTCAATAATTTTGTTGAAGATATTTACTGGCCCTTTAAGTTGGGAATCTTCACTCTCATCTATACCTATTATCCTTAGGTTTGGTCTTCTCATTGTGTCCTGGATTTCCTGGATATTTTGAGATAACAACTTTTTGCATTTTGCATTTTCTTTGATAGTTGTGTCGATATTTTCTAAGGTATCTTCTGCACCTGAGATTCTTTCTTCTATTTCTTGTATTCTGTTGGTGATGCTTGTGTCTATGACTCCTGATTTCTTTCTTAGGTTTTCTATCTCCAGGATAGTCTCCCTTTGTGCTTTCTTTATTGTTTCCACTTCCATTTTTATGTCCTGGATGGTTTTGTTCAATTCCTTCATCTGTTTGTTTGTGTTTTCTTGTAATTCTTTAAAGGATTTTTGTGTTTCTTTGAGGACTTCATCCTGTTTTCCTGTGTTCTCCTCAAGTTTTTTGATAGTGTTATTTACTTCTTTCTTGAAGTCCTCTAGCATCATCATTAGAAGTGATTTTAGATCTGGTTCTTGTTTTCCTGGTGATATGGGGAGTTCAGGACTTTCTAATGTGGGAGAACTAGGTTCTGATACTGGCAAGTACCTTGGGTTGCTGGTGCTTGTGTTCTTGCGCTTGCCTTTCGCCATCTGGATCGCCTTTGTGCTATCAGTGCTGTCTCTGACTGGGGCCTGTCTTTCCTATTATCTAGGTTGTGTCAGAACTGTTTGGGATGAGTTTTGCTGCTTGAGTTAGAGCTGAGGCCCAAGATGTGCTCAGTGTTCAGGTGGAAACCGGAAGGGGCCTGGGCTCCGGGTCAGGAGAGGATTCCTGGGTCTCAGTGAGTCCCAGTGGGTCCCAGTGGGTCCCAGTTGCTCCCTGATTGGAGGCAAGAACTGCCACCTCCTAGCCTAAGAAATTGCTTGGCACAGAGGTCCTGTGAGCCCCGCTTCCTCTTGATTCTGCGAGATTGGGTGCAGAGCTGCCTCCCGGGATCTGTGAGTGCTCGGGCCCAGACCGGATGGAGCCCGCCC
>NW_021609378.1:0-383 GCF_004785775.1 Grammomys surdaster | reverse complement strand
CAAGCACTGCCACCTCCTAGCCCAAGACCCTGCTTGGTACAGAGGTCCTGCGAGCCCCGCTTCCTCTGGAATCTGCGAGATTGGGTGCAGAGCTGCCTCCCGGGATCTGTGAGTGCTCGGGCCCAAACCGGATGGAGCCCGCCCCGGGCCAGGAGCGAATTCCTGGGTCCCAGTGGGTCCCGGTTGCTCCTTGTTTGGGGAGAGTGTTGCTTTTACCTTACCTGGGATGCTGCGTGAGTTCAAGCTCCTGGGAGTCCCTGTTTCTCTCGGGTTTTCTGGGGTTGAGTACGGAGCTGCCGCCTGCGACCTACTCTATGCTCGGGCCCAAACCGGAAGTGCATTCTTTTTTTTTAATTGAATTCAATTTCTTTTTTACTTACTCT
>NW_021609377.1:1108-1750 GCF_004785775.1 Grammomys surdaster | reverse complement strand
TTATCACTAATTCATAAAATGCTATACAGCTGAATCTCATGGAGGCATTTCCTCAAATGGAGCTCCTTTCTCTGTGATAACTCCAGCCCATGTCAAGTTCCACACAAAACCAGCCAGTACAATTACATTCATAGTTCTTCTCCAACATGGGCTCTCTTATACTTTTGCAGAAAATAACTTTGTAAAAAGCCTTTTGTCAAATGGATTATGTTAATAAGATTTCTCTCCAGTATGTGGTCTTCTACAGTTTTGGAGACATCTCCCTTGTAAGTAGGCTTTATCACGTTAATTACATTCTTAAGGGTTATTTGCACTATGTTTCCTTTTATGACATTGTAGAGAACGCTGTTGTGAAAATGCTTTACCACATTGAGTACATGCATGAGGTTTCTCTCCAGTATGTGTTCTCTTATGACATTTGAGAGTACTGGATCTTGCAAAGGCTTTACCACATTGATTACATTAACAATGTTTCTCTCCAGTATGTGTTCTTTTATGACATTGGAGAGTACTGGATCTTGCAAAGGCTTTACCACATTGACTACATTCATAAGGTTTCTCTCCAGTATGTGTTCTTTTATGATATTGGAGAGTTCGCTGTTGTGAAAATGCTTTACCACATTGATTACATTCATAAGGTTT
>NW_021609377.1:0-1008 GCF_004785775.1 Grammomys surdaster | reverse complement strand
TCTGTTGTGAAAATGCTTTACCACATTGATTACATTCATAAGGTTTCTCTCCAGAATGTGTTCTTTTATGACATTGGAGATGACTGGATCTTGCAAAGGCTTTACCACATTGATTACATTCATAAGGTTTCTCTCCAGTATGTATTCTTTTGTGAATTTTTAGAGTACTGTGTTCTGAAAAGGCTTTACCACACTGAATACATACATAAGGTTTCTCTCCAGTATGTGTTCTTTTATGACACTGGAGATTACTCTGTTGTGAAAATGCTTTACCACATTGATTACATTCATAAGGTTTCTCTCCAGTATGTGTTCTTTTATGACATTTGAGAGTACTGGATTTTGCAAAGGCTTTACCACAATGATTACATTGGTAAGGTTTCTCTCCAGTATGTGTTCTTTTATGTCTTTTCAGAATACTCTGATGTGAAAAGGCTTTATCACAATGATTACATTCATAACGTTTCTCTCCAGTATGTGTTCTTTTATGACACTGGAGATTACTCTGTTGTGAAAATGCTTTACTACATTGATTACATTCATAAGGTTTCTCTCCAGTATGTGTTCTTTTATGTCTTTTGAGAATACTCTGATGTGAAAAGGCTTTATCACAATGATTACATTCATAAGGCTTCTCTCCCGTATGTGTTCTGTTATGATATTGGAGATGACTGGTCCTTGCAAAGGCTTTACCACACTGATTACATTCATGTGGTTTCTTCTCGCTGTGACTTCTTACATGTCTGCAATGATAATTGGCACAAGTGAAAGGTTTACCACTTTCATTATCCTGATCAATCATTTAATGAATATGAATTAATTTTACAGTTTGGTTTAATAATAAAGAAGAACCATATCTTAAGGTTTTATTACTTCATATATTCATAGTGTTCTCCCCAACTCTGGCTTGATGCCTCTTTGAAATCACCTGTGATGACAAGAACATTTAATACTTGACTCACAGGTATAACATCGTTTTTCTCTATGAGATTTCTATATGATATATTT
>NW_021609376.1:2700-3004 GCF_004785775.1 Grammomys surdaster | reverse complement strand
TTCTCACCAGAGACTATAAAAGCCAGAAGAGCCTGGACTGACATCATACAGACACTAAGAGAACACAATTGCCAGCCCAGATTACTATACCCAGCAAAACTCTCAATCACTATAGATGGTGAAACCAAGATATTCCATGACAAAACCAAATTTGCACAATATCTTCCCACAAACCCAGCACTTCAAAGGATAATTGATGGAAAATGCCAACACAAGGAGGGAAACTACAACCTAGGAAAAGCAAGTAAGTAATCTTCCAACAACCCCCAAAAAAGATACAAACATAACTTTACCTCTAATAACA
>NW_021609376.1:0-2600 GCF_004785775.1 Grammomys surdaster | reverse complement strand
CCTTAATATCTCTTAACATCAATGGTCTCAATTCCCCAATAAAAAGACGCAGACTATCAGACTGGATACACAAACAAGACCCAGAATTTTGCTGCATACAAGAAACGCACCTCAGTGACAAAGACAGACACTACCTCAGAATAAAAGGGTGGAAAACAATTTTCCAAGCCAATGGTCCCAAGAAACAAGCTGGAGTAGCCATTCTAATATCAAATAAAATCGACTTTCATCCAAAATTAATCAAAAAAGATAAGGAAGGACACTTCATACTCATCAAAGGAAAAATCTACCAAGGTGAACTCTCAATTCTGAACATCTATGCTCCAAATGCAAGGGCACCTACATACATAAAAGAAACTTTACTAAAGCTCAAAACACACATTACACCTCACACAATAATAGTGGGTGATTTCAACACCCCACTGTCAGCAATGGACAGATCATGGAAACAGAAACTAAACAGAGACACTTTGAAATTAACAGAAGTTATGAACCAAATGGACTTAACAGACATCTATAGAACATTTCATCCTAAAACAAAAGAATATACCTTTTTCTCAGCACCTCATGGTACCTTCTCCAAAATAGACCATATAATTGGTCACAAAACAAGCCTCTACAGATACAAAAAGATTGAAATAATCCCTTGCATCTTATCAGATCACCACGGACTAAGACTGGTCTTTAATAATGACAAAAACAATGGAAAACCCACTTACACATGGAAACTGAACAACTCTCTACTCAATGATGACTTGGTCAAGGAAGAAATAAAGAAAGAAATAAAAGACTTTTTAGAATTCAATGAAAATGAGGACACATCATACCAAAACTTGTGGGACTCCATGAAGGCAGTGCTAAGAGGAAAGCTCATAGCTCTAAGTGCCTACAAAAAGAAACTGGAAAGAGCACACACTAACAAGTTGACTGCACAACTAAAAGCTCTAGAACAAAAAGAAGCAAATACACCCAGGAGGAGTAGAAGGCAGGAAATAATCAAACTCAAGGTTGAAATCAACCAAATAGAAACAGAAAGGACAATACAAAATATCAATAAAACCAGGAGTTGGTTCTTTGAGAAAATCAACAAGATAGATAAACCCTTAGCCAGATTAACCAGAGGGCACAGAGACAGTATCCAAATTAATAAAATCAGAACTGAAAAGGGAGACATTACAACAGAAACTGAAGAAATTCAAAAAATCATCAGATCCTACTACAAAGGCCTATACTCAACAAAACTGGAAAACCTGGATGAAATGGACAATTTCCTAGACAGATACCAGGTACCGAAGTTAAACCAGGAGCAGATAAACCATCTAAATAGTCCCATAACCCCTCAGGAAATAGCAGCAGTCATCAAAAGCCTCCCCACTAAAAAAAGCCCAGGACCAGATGGTTTTAGTGCTGAATTCTATCAGACCTTCAAGGAAGACCTAATACCAATTCTCTTCAAACTATTCCACAAAATAGAGACAGAAGGAACACTACCCAATTCGTTCTATGAAGCTACAATTACACTCATACCCAAACCCCACAAGGACCCGACAAAGAAAGAGAACTTCAGACCAATCTCCCTTATGAACATCGATGCAAAAATACTCAATAAAATTCTAGCAAACCGAATCCAAGACCACATCAAAACAATCATCCATCATGATCAAGTAGGTTTTATCCCAGGAATGCAGGGATGGTTCAATATTCGGAAATCCATCAATGTAATCCACTATATAAACAAACTTAAAGAAAAAAACCACATGATCATCTCACTAGATGCTGAGAAAGCATTTGACAAAATTCAACATCCCTTCATGATAAAAGTCTTGGAAAGATCAGGAATTCAAGGCCCCTACCTAAACATAGTAAAAGCAATTTACAGCAAACCAGTAGCCAACATCAAGCTAAATGGAGAGAAACTTGAAGCAATCCCACTAAGATCAGGGACTAGACAAGGTTGCCCACTCTCCCCCTACCTATTCAATATAGTACTGGAAGTCTTAGCCAGAGCAATTAGACAGCAAAAAGAAGTCAAAGGGATACAAATAGGAAAGGAAGAAGTCAAAATATCGCTATTTGCAGATGATATGATAGTATACTTAAGTGACCCCCAAACTTCCACCAGAGAACTCCTAAACCTGATAAACAACTTCAGCAAAGTGGCTGGTTATAAAATCAACTCAAACAAATCAGTAGCCTTCCTCTACATGAAAGATAAACAGACTGAAAAAGAAATTAGGGAAATGACACCCTTCACAATAGTTGCAAATAATATAAAATACCTTGGTGTGAATCTAACCAAGCAAGTGAAAGACCTGTATGACAAGAACTTCAAGTCTCTGAAGAAAGAAATTGAAGAAGATCTCAGAAGATGGAAAGATCTCCCATGCTCATGGATTGGCAGGATTAATATAATAAAAATGGCCATCTTGCCAAAAGCAATCTACAGATTCAATGCAATCCCCATTAAAATCCCAACTCAATTCTTCACAGAGTTAGAAAAGGAAATTCTCAAATTCATATGGAATAACAAAAAACCCAGGATAGCGAAAACTATTCTCAACAATAAAAGAACTTCTGGAGGAATTACCATCCCTGACCTC
>NW_021609375.1:4713-5703 GCF_004785775.1 Grammomys surdaster | reverse complement strand
GAACTTTGGTGTCTGTGTTACTCGCGGGCGAGAACACGCCACTCACATATTGGTGCAGAAATCCCGGGAAGAAATTTGAAGGTACCTTGCGGAGAAGGACCTCCCAAGCGGAGTTAAACAAAAAAAAAAAAGAAGAAGTCACTGCAGTGGAAGACAGAATCAGCGAGGTATGTTTAATCTTGAATCTTTTCATATTTCCCCTAAATCACAAGCAGCAGTGAAAATTTTGTTATCTTAGTGCCAGCTTTCACCCATTTTCTCCTGCTGTTGTATTGCCTTCACCAGTTTGCCTGTTTAAATCTTGCCGCCGCTTGAGCCGGCCCTGCCCCCCCTTCCAACAGCCGTTCGGGCTGCTGAAGTTCAGCAGAGTTGAGGAAAAGTTTGGCCTTTTCCCTTCTTCCAGCTCTTTTCTGGGGTTTTTAAAAAGGCAAGAAAAAGTTTGGCTTTAGCTGCTTTGATCCAGCAGGTTTTACGAGCAGGCAGAGGCTTAGCATAATTAATTAGCCGGGAGTGAGCCCAGAGCCCTTCTCTCTGAGAGTCAGATTCCCCCGGAGATAAGATAACAAACAGCATGTGGCCTTGCAGTCAATTGTGACCAGCTCGCTCTGCAGAAAAAACTTTGTTAGTGAGAGAGATCCATTTGCCTGCAGGAGAACGCTGACACTCGCCTCCTGGGACAGGCTAAAAGGAGATCTGACTAAGGGACAGCAGAATGGAAAGTTGAGGCCAGGCACACACTCATTGTGAAAATTACAAGATCAAAAGTATAGTTCAGCTATTGTGGTGAGTCAGGAGATACTGAAAGAGATTCAGGGTTACATTCCAGTAACTGTTTCTGGGAAGCGTTTCCAAGCTGAGGGTGCCAGCTTGGGTTTTCAAGCTGAGGGTTCCAGCTTGGGTTTTCAAGCTGAGGGTTCCAGCTTGGGTTTTCAAGCTGAGGGTGCCAGCTTGGGTTTTCAAGCTGAGGGTTCCAGCTTGGGTTTTCAAGCT
>NW_021609375.1:0-4703 GCF_004785775.1 Grammomys surdaster | reverse complement strand
TGGGTTTTCAAGCTGAGGGTTCCAGCTTGGGTTTTCAAGCTGAGGGTGCCAGCTTGGGTAGACATGTCTACGGATTCCCCAGATGTTAGATCTGCGGGAGGGAATTAGAGACCGAAAAGAGTCTCTGGGAGAGTCTTTTGCACATAGAATGCCTCTATATCCAGTAGAGGAATTGCAAAATCTGAAATTATATGAATATGAATCGGGGAGGTCTGGCTCTTCCAAGCGAGAGCCAGAGAGAGATAGAAAAATAGTCCCTTATGAGGTGGAAGGAGACAAAGAAGTAGTCCTCTTTGAGGCGGAAGGTTTCCATTCACGTGGGCGGCTGCAGCCGCAGAGTAGAGAACAAAGGGAGGCGGAGATTAAAAAGCGCGCGCTTACAGCTCCCCCGCCCCCCTGGAATTCTCAGGCAGCACTCCCTGCTGCAATTTTGAGCACACTGCTGCCTTATGCAGACAAGCTCGGTGCAACTACAATCCTTTCAGAGAAAGATAAAAAGAAAGATGTTTCAAGCCTTTCCAGTGTTTAAAGCTGTGAAAAGAAGTTGTGTTTACACATCGGTAGAATATATTTCTATTAAAGAACTTGCTGAGTTAGTTCAAAAGCATGGGTTTGATGCTAATTTTATAGCCATGAAGTTTGAGAGATTTGCTGCTATGGCAATAGCTCCAAATGTTTGGCAAAATACAATAAAAACTACTCTCCCCAATAAGAATTAATAGATACTGGGACTGATGTAACAATTATTAGAAGACAAGAGTGCCTTTAACTTGGTGTTTGTCTGATCCCTCATTCAACTAAAAGGAGTTGCTTTTTCAGTTAAGCCAAAAACAAAGTTCAAATTTAAGATTTATGAAATTAATGAGACATTACAACCTGTCTTGCCTACGTCAGTTACCATTCTAGTAAATACATAAAATTATTATAGATTTGAGAGATTGTTTTTATTGTTCCTTTACATCCTGGTAAAGGTGATGAGTTTAAATCCAATGAATTTATTAGTGATTCTTGAGAGCCCATGAAACAATATCTTTAAACAGGTTGCTTCAAAGAATGATTAATAGTCTTATATAAAAATTTGTTATTGCTTTAATACAGAAATTAAACATTTAAATCCCTCAGTGTATTTTATTCATTTTGTTAACTGATATCTCTAAAAAGAGTTTTTCTGTACGCCCTTGCTCTAATACAATGAGTTTTGAAATTTTGGAGTACTTGTTGCTCCAGAAAAGATTCAAAGACAATATATTTTTAATATTTGAGAATTCAGTTACATCTTAAGCAGATTGTGACACAGAAAATTCCAATAAGAATGGATAATGGGAGCTAGAGAGATGGCTCAGCCGTTAAAGGCTAGGCTCACAACTACAAATATTTAGAGTTCAATTCCCAACAACCCATGGTGGCTCACAATCATTCGTAGTGAGATTTAGCGCCCTCTTCTGGCTTACAGGCGTATATACAAAAATTGATTTACTTTTAATGATTCTTAAAAATCAAGTTAACAGATATTAATTGGCTAAAACCTCATCTTAAACTTACCATAAGAAGATTTAAACCTCTGTTCGATGTTTTTCAAGAGAGATACAAATCCTAATTCCCCTCGACAGTTAACTGATGAGGAATAGTTAGCTTTGTAAAAGTATAGAATAAGCTGTTGGTCATTAAAAGATAAATTATCTAGACCATGATACATTGTTGGCTGTTTACATTATTATTACTCATGTGCTCACAACAGACCTTGGCCAAAGAAACCATTAATGTGGATTCATCTATCTACAAATAAAGTTTGAACATCTTATTTTGAAACTATTGCAGTGTTAATACAAGATTGTAAGGTAGAATCCTGAAAATATTTTAGATGAAATGCTAATTCTTTATTCCAAATAAAAATTAAGTTGATTATTAGAAAATAATGATATTTGACCTATTACTTGGCAAAGTTTTTAGACAAAATTGATAATCATTATCCATAAGACAAGTTGTTAACAGTTGTTCTCTATACAAGCTTTTGTTTTCCTATAAATTCACATGCAGCCCATAGAAAAAATATTTACTATATTTACAGATGCCTCATCAATTTATTAGACAGTATATGTAATTATATCACATGTTCATTTTCTTGAATTTTCCCCTGCTTCAACACAAATAATTAAATTATGTGCTGTAGGCACTGTTTGAAATGCTGAAAATTCAAGCTTTCAATTGGTACACTCATAGCCAGTATATGGCTCATGGTTTGTAACTACTTAAAATTGTTGCTTTTTTTTTAGATATTACTAATTCTCAAATTTTACAGTTAATTATAGAAATACAGCTTAATTTAAGAAGCATGTACTGTTTCTTTATAAGACATTTAAGGATTCATTAGATTGCCTAGAACCCAGGACAATGCCAGAACAGATTTGTATACCAGTCAAATTATAGACCATATAGAAACAATTGGCCATACAATCTCATTTCTTAT
Organism: Grammomys surdaster; assembly: GCF_004785775.1. Taxonomy (NCBI): domain Eukaryota; kingdom Metazoa; phylum Chordata; class Mammalia; order Rodentia; family Muridae; genus Grammomys; species Grammomys surdaster. The sequence continues at coordinate 2,236 of NW_021609375.1, read as the reverse complement.
ATCATCAAAATAATAATAGCTTGAGACTATAATTTAATATTTCTAGAAAGTGTACAAGTAAAATAACAAAACTTCTTCTCAGTGTCCTCAATTTTCATAATGGTGTTAAGCCTTAAAGACTTACACATGATTAATCATGACAAATGGATGTTACTCATATCCCATCTTTTGGGAGACTTCAATATTTACATGTTTCTATTGACACCTGTTCTGGAATCATTTTTGCCTCCCCGTTATCGGGAGAAAAGGCAGCACATGTTATCCAGCATTGCCTTGAGGCCTGGAGTGCCTGGGAAAAGCCTAAAATTCTCAAAACCAATAATGGACCAACATATACTTCTCAGAAGTTTGGACAATTCTGTCGCCAAATGGAGGTGACCCACCTGACAGGTCTACCATACAATCCTCAAGGACAAGACATTATAGAACGGGATCATCGTACTCTTAAATCTTATTTTTTAAAACAAAAAGGGGGAGTCGAGGAGGCTCTACACTCAGTGCCACGAGTCACTGTTTCTATAGCACTCTTTGCTTTCAATTTTTTAATTTTGGACAGTCAGGGCCATTCGGCTGCTGACCATCATTGCTTAGAGCCTGATAGGCCAAAGGAGATGGTCAAGTGAAAGGACATCTTGACCAGACAATGAAAGGCCCGGATCCTATTTTAATAGGATCCAGGGGAGCGGTCTGTGTTTTTTCCACAGGAAGAAGACAATCCATTCTGGCTACCAGAGCGACTGACGCGAAGGCTCGTGACGACTGAAGATGACACCCCGAAGAATTCATCTACAGATGCTTCCAGTCCTAATTTGGATCCTCCAGAATTGGGTTCCTAGTATATGGGGAGAACAACAATGGGCTATATTATCTGCTTTTCCTAAACCTATACCTGTTAGACATGATGCCATGGTATTTCCAAGATTTCTTACAACTAATAGAACCATGGGGCTACCTTATCTTCCCTATGATAAAACGCAGGCCCCCCTGGGAGAAAATCGTTCCTTGCCTGAACGGGGTTCTCTCTGTTTTCAGATTACTGAGACAGGAAACTGTATAACTCTCTCGAAGAGAACCTTGGGGTGGTTTTATGAAAAGAGAGACTGGGTTAAACTAACAACAAAAAAAGAATGATAATGAAAAGGACAATAGTTATGTCAAAGAGTTCTCACAGTCCTTTTTACAACCAGCCATTTTTATCACCCAAACTTATTGATGGAGAGCGTCCTCGTCAACCTAAGGTCTCTCCTTTTTGTAGTCTAGAAGATGAGGGAGCTGTTCTGCCTTGGTCTGATTGTCAATCCAGAGTAAAACGATGGGCAGATACCAATGAAACCTTTTCCTTTTCACCCAATATGTTGGGAGATCCTGGAGCTAGTGCAGTAATGAGAAAGGGTCCTTTTCTACAGAGCGCTAGTATGAATCCCTTTCACAAGTGGCTACTCTGTGGAGTTAATGGCAGTTGTACCGACCTCAATTCACTAGCCTTTCTCCAGGGTGGAGCGACAGGAAGAACATCCTTTACAGGAGTTATTAATGGAACTATGGTGAAACAGAGTTCAGATCCGGTCCCTCAGTTGACAAATCCTATTCAGTTAATTACTGGAGTTAACAGGATCATTGTAAATCAAACAGTATTTTCACCTACACCAGTGTGTGTTTTTCCACCTTTCTTGTTTATTCTCTCAAACTCCTCATTTGAAAAATGCACTAATGATTCATGCATGATGTCTCAGTGTTGGGCTGTTGGACAAGCTAAACGTGCCTTGGTTGCCAGAGTGCCACGATGGGTTCCTGTTCCTGTTGAAACACCCTCTACTCTATCATTATTCAGACAAAAAAGAGACTTTGGCATAACTGCAGCCATAGTAACAGCGATATCAGTCACTGCCATTGCAGCTACAGCTGCTGGGATTGCTATGTCAACCAAAGTCCAAACAGCAGCAGCCTTAAATCAGCTGTCCGCTACAGTGACAGAGGCAGCCAACCTCCATACTTCTACTAATGCTGAATTGAAAGGCGGATTGATGATTGTTAATCAGCGCCTAGACTTGGTAGAAGAAAGAATAGATATCCTTTTTCAATTGGCACAACTGGGATGTGAGAGAAGTCTAGGAGCAATCTGTATTACTAGTGTTCAATATGAAAACTTTACTCGAGCAGCTAATTTGTCCAGACAATTGTCTCGTTACCTAGCAGGAGAATGGTCAGAAGGATTTGATGAACTTCTCGAAAAGTT
>NW_021609374.1:291-1877 GCF_004785775.1 Grammomys surdaster | reverse complement strand
CCATTCTTATCCCCTTGTACAAAGCTCAAGTCTAAGTGGATAAAGGACCTCCACATAAAACCAGATACACTGAAACTAATAGAAGAGAAGGTGGGGAAGAGCCTCGAATACTTGGGCACAGGGGAAAAGTTCCTGAACAGAACTCCAATGGCATATGCTCTAAGATCGAGAATTGACAAATGGGACTTCATAAAATTGCAAAGTTTCTGTAAGGCAAAGGACACTGTCAATAGGACAAAACGACAACCAACAAATTGGGAAAAGATCTTTACCAATCCTTCATCTGATAGAGGGCTAATATCCAATATATACAAAGAACTCAAGAAATTAGACTCCAGACAACCAAATTACCCTATTAAAAAATGGGGTGTAGAGCTTAACAAAGAATTTTCAATGGAAGAAACTCAAATGGCTGAGAAGCACCTAAAGAAATGTTCAGCATCCTTAGTCGTCAGGGAAATGCAAATCAAAACAACCCTGAGATTCCATCTCACACCAGTCAGAATGGCTAAGGTTAAAAACTCAGGTGATAGTAGATGCTGGCGAGGGTGTGGAGAAAGAGGAACACTCCTCCATTGTTGGTGGGACTGCAAGATGGTGCAACCACTTTGGAAATCAGTCTGGCGGTTCCTCAGAAAATTGGACATAGCATTACCTGAGGATCCAGCTATACCACTCCTGGGCATATACCCAGAAGATGCTCGAACATATAACAAGGACATATGCTCAACTATGTTCATAGCAGCCTTGTTTATAATAGCCAGGAGCTGGAAAGAACCCAGATGTCCTTCAACTGAGGAATGGATTCAAAAAATGTGGTATATTTACACAATGGAGTATTACTCAGCTATTAAAAACAATGAATTCGAGAGGTTCCTAGGTAAATGGATGGAACTAGAAATTATCATCCTGAGTGAAGTAAGCCAGTCACAAAAGAACACACATGGTATTCACTCACTGATTATTGGATATTAGCCCAGAACCTTGAAATGCCCAAGATGCAACTCACAGGCCACATGAAGCCCATAAACAAGGAAGACCAAGTGGGGGTGATTCGGTCCTTCTTAGAAGGAGCAACAAAATACTCAAGGGAGCAAATATGGAGACAAAGTGAGAGACAGAAACTGAAGGAGGGGCCGTTTCAAGACCACTCCACCTGAATATCTATCCCATGTGCAATCACCAAAGGTAGAGGCTGATGTGGAAGTCAGGAAGTGCATGCTGATAAGAGCCTGATATGGATATCTCCTCAGAGGTCTTCAAGAGTCTGACATACTCAGAGGCAGATGCTCACAACTAGCCATTGAACTGATCATGGGGTTCTCAATAGAGGAGTTAGAGTGAAGACTGAAGGAGAGCTGAAAGGATTTGTGTCACCATGAGGAGAGCAACAATACCAACCAACCACAGCTCCCAGGGTCTAAACCACCAGCCTGGAAGCACTTAGGGAGGGATCCAGCGCTTCAGTTGAATATGTAAGAGTGGAGGGCCCTGCTGGGCATAGGTGGAAGAAGAGAACCTTGACCGCATGAAGGCTGCATGCCCCAGGGGGTGGGAATTTTGAGGGTGGGGAGGTGGGAGTGGGG
>NW_021609374.1:0-191 GCF_004785775.1 Grammomys surdaster | reverse complement strand
TAAGGGGACAACATAGGAAATGTAAATAAAACATCCAATAAAAAAAAGACAGAGAGAGTTTACTTATTTTAAATTATTTTCAAATTTTTTAGGAGATGCTAATTGGCTAAGATCTTCTTTTAAACTCTCCACAAAAGAATTTAAGTCTCTGTTTAATATTCTCTAGAGAGATGTAAATCCTAATTTTCCTC
>NW_021609373.1:537-2529 GCF_004785775.1 Grammomys surdaster | reverse complement strand
GCATTGAATTAGAGATAATGTTTGGTGTTAACTAAAATAGGGAAGACACTGTTCAATATTCTAATTTAGAATTATTTAATTCTAATTCATGAAGCATGTCCTGAAAGGCTGCCTCATGGTTGTGCTGCACTCCATTGGCCACACACCGCCGGGTTTCTAGTGTCCTCTGGAATGCTGTACCGGCCTCACCCAGAGGCTTCAAGTCCTTGGACTTGAAGGACCTCTGGTCGCCTGCTTCCACAGGTATAGCTCATTTCTCCGCAGGCCAAACATGGTCGGACATCACAGGTAGCATGGTGGTGTTGATCTAGAACCGCGTCTCCCAACTGGTGTGGCACACTTGGGTCTCCAGTCTTGTAGGCCCCTTTCAGCTGTTCCCAGACCTTGCGTCGGACCATTTTAAGTGCTTTTATGTAGGCAAACAAGGATTTATAAAGGACAGCATCAGGATCATTCATTCCGCCCGACCCAGTAAGTGGCAGTGGTACCCCACACAAAATCTCAAAGAGTGTAAGCTTAAATCACTCTAGAGTGTTCCAAACTCAGAACAAGGCAAAGGCAAGGAGGGCTGTCCAGTCATTACCACCGGTCTCTAATGCTAATTTGGTTAAGGTCTCCTTGATTGTTCTATTTATCCTCTCTATCTGTCCTGAACTCTGGGGTTTATAAGCACAATGTAGTTTCCAATTAATCCCCAGCTGTGTGGCCAGTCCCTAACTCACTTGGGCAACAAAGGGCAGGTTTATTAACAGACCCAATTACCTTGAGTATTCCAAACCTTGGAAAGATTTCTTCCAGGATCTTCTTAGTCACCATGTTGGCAGTTTCATACTTCCCGAAAAGGTGTCTATGTAAACTAAAAGACATTTATTTTGCTGGTTACACTTCTGTGAAGTCCATCTCCCAGTAAGCTCCGTGCGGGTCGCCCCTCAGTCTCTTTTCCATAGGTTAAGGCACAAGCTCTACAGTTTCACACCACAGCTTTCACTAAATCAGACAGTCCTTCTTGTGGGAGGATTAATTTACCATCTCAGTTTTTATTAACCCATAAGGGGTTTCAGAGTGAAAGCCCAGTTTGTCCATCACTTGATAGTCATCGGTGGCATATCTGGAACTGGTATCTCAAGTGTCAAAATAGTCTCTGGAACCCTTACTGCTAGAATCATTGCTCCCTGGGCAGCTTTCTAGGCAGCCATGTCAGTCATCTGATTTCATTTTGCAACAGTGTCCTGAGCCCTCTGGCTTTGGTTCAAAGAGACTCAGTATTTCTGCAGATGTCAGCAGCCCTCTTTGTCTATAGATTGTACCATGTATATGAGCTGTGGCAAAGGCATATCGGTACTCACTTTCCATCTGCCACTGAATCTCCCGCCATTTGCTTACCTTGTACCATGAAACTGCTGCCATCTGTATACCAGTTCAGACTTCCTGGACAGGGCTGGTCCTTCAGGTCGCTCCGAGTACCTGTTTCTTCTTCCAGGATATCAACACAGTGATGGACGGGAGAAGAGTCATCAGTCACAGGCAGCAAGGTGGCAGGATTCAAGATGGCCGGGGGTGCAAAGATCACCCTTTCAGTCAACAACAGGCTTTGATAGCGCATCATGCGAGTGCTAGTCATCCATCGATCAGGGGGCTGCAGGAAAGTTGATGCTGCCAAAAGACCTCTCTGGTGGGAGCGAACTGAGGAGGTTAAGTGTCTTGTATTCTCTTATTGACTTTTCTTAGATCTTGTATTGGCTTGTAATCATTAGTGCCTGGCTTCTTCAGTTTCAAACTAAACTTCTGGGAATTCTGCTAGCCATTCACTGATATCTGGGGCTTCCGCCTTCGTCACCCAGGTTCTCTCTCTGTCTAAGTCCTATCCTATCTTTTGTCTTTCTCTCCTGTACTGCAGCCAAAATTCTTCCTGCCTGCAGTCTCACCTGCCTTTTCTCTCTTTTCTTTTCTTTCTTTCTTTCTTTCTTTCTTTCTTTCTTTCTTTCTTTCTTT
>NW_021609373.1:0-527 GCF_004785775.1 Grammomys surdaster | reverse complement strand
TCTTTCTTTCTTTCTTTCTTTCTTTCTTTCTTTCTTTCTTTCTTTCTCTCCCTCTTATAGTACACTTTCTCTGCCTTCTTAACTAAATCGTCCAGTAACCTCTCAAGAAACACAGACAGTGGCCCAGGTTAGGAGGGGATGCCCGGAGCAGTGACGGGGGCAGCCAGCGAGGGCTCGGGTGCACTGGACGGGGGCAGCCCGCAAAGGCAGTGCACGGACTGCTACTGCTAAGGAGTGCAGGGAGCACCGCAGGCCTCTGGAGCAGGGAGTTCGGGAATGGCTTTCCAGGCATGAATTTCCACTTACACAAATAAGTCCAGAGTCCCAGGAGACACGTGAAATTGGAGACATGGTGATTTTATTGACCATGACGTATCTGAATGGTGGGCTCTCCCACAAAATGCCAGGAGGGCCTTGTTTATATTGGAAAGAGGAGGGGCTTGAGAAGTGACTAAGCTCTGGCCTTTAGGTAATTTATTAATATGTAAATCTTGAGGCAGAGACCTGTTAGCCACACCCTGTACCTG
>NW_021609372.1:233-1770 GCF_004785775.1 Grammomys surdaster | reverse complement strand
CAAGACTTTTATCATGAAGGGATGTTGAATTTTGTCAAATGCTTTCAAAGCATCTAGTGAGATGATCATGTGGTTTTTTTCTTTAAGTTTGTTTATATAGTGGATTACATTGATGGATTTCTGAATATTGAACCATCCCTGAATTCCTGGGATAAAACCTACTTGATCATGATGGATGATTGTTTTGATGCGGTCTTGGATTCGGTTTGCTAGAATTTTATTGAGTATTTTTGCATCGATGTTCATAAGGGAGATTGGTCTGAAGTTCTCTTTCTTTGTCGGGTCCTTGTGGGGTTTGGGTATGAGTGTAATTGTAGCTTCATAGAACGAATTGGGTAGTGTTCCTTCTGTCTCTATTTTGTGGAATAGTTTGAAGAGAATTGGTATTAGGTCTTCCTTGCAGGTCTGATAGAATTCAGGACTAAAACCATCTGGTCCTGGGCTTTTTTTAGTGGGGAGGCTTTTGATGACTGCTGCTATTTCCTGAGGGGTTATGGGACTATTTAGATGGTTTATCTGCTCCTGGTTTAACTTCGGTACCTGGTATCTGTCTAGGAAATTGTCCATTTCATCCAGGTTTTCCAGTTTTGTTGAGTATAGGCCTTTGTAGTAGGATCTGATGATTTTTTGAATTTCTTCAGTTTCTGTTTTTTTTTTTTTTTTTTTTTTTTTTTTTTTATTAATTTGGATACTGTCTCTGTGCCCTCTGGTTAATCTGGCTAAGGGTTTATCTATCTTGTTGATTTTCTCAAAGAACCAACTCCTGGTTTTATTGATATTTTGTATTGTTCTTTCTGTTTCTATTTGGTTGATTTCAGCCCTGAGTTTGATTATTTCCTGCCTTCTACTCTTCCTGGGTGTATTTGCTTCTTTTTGTTCTAGAGATTTTAGTTGTGCAGTCAAGTTGTTAGTGTGTGCTCTTTCCAGTTTCTTTTTGTAGGCACTTAGAGCTATGAGCTTTCCTCTTAGCACTGCCTTCATGGAGTCCCACAAGTTTTGGTATGATGTGTCCTCATTTTCATTGAATTCTAAAAAGTCTTTTATTTCTTTCTTTATTTCTTCCTTGACCAAGTCATCATTGAGTAGAGAGTTGTTCAGTTTCCATGTGCACGTGGGTTTTCCATTGTTTTTGTCATTATTAAAGACCAGTCTTAGTCCGTGGTGATCTGATAAGATGCAAGGGATTATTTCAATCTTTTTGTATCTGTAGAGGCTTGTTTTGTGACCAATTATATGGTCTATTTTGGAGAAGGTACCGTGAGGTGCTGAGAAAAAGGTATATTCTTTTGTTTTAGGATGAAATGTTCTATAGATGTCTGTTAAGTCCATTTGGTTCATAACTTCTGTTAATTTCAAAGTGTCTCTGTTAAGTTTCTGTTTCCATGATCTGTCCCTTGCTGACAGTGGGGTGTTGAAATCCCCCACTATTATTGTGTGAGGTGTAATGTGTGTTTTGAGCTTTAGTAAAGTTTTTTTTATGTATGTAGGTCCCCTTGCATTTGGAGCATAGATGTTCAGAATTGAGAGTTCACCTTGG
>NW_021609372.1:0-133 GCF_004785775.1 Grammomys surdaster | reverse complement strand
CCAGCTTGTTTCTTGGGACCATTGGCTTGAAAAATTGTTTTCCACCCTTTATTCTGAGGTAGTGTCTGTTTTTGTCACTGAAGTGTGTTTCTTGTATGCAGCAAAATTCTGGGTCTTGTTTGTGTATCCAGTC
>NW_021609371.1:2074-2168 GCF_004785775.1 Grammomys surdaster | reverse complement strand
GAAAACACAGAAAAGTAATGACTATCCATCCTTTGTCAATTTGACAGATACTTGTATCTCCTTATGCCCACATGGAAACAATAACCAGGTAATA
>NW_021609371.1:0-1974 GCF_004785775.1 Grammomys surdaster | reverse complement strand
CCTGGACCAGGATGACTTGAACCAGAAATCTGCTGACTCTCTTCTCCTGGGATTTAAGGCATGTATCACTATGCCTGAATCTAAATATTTCATTTTAGATCTTTAATTAAAAACACAGAAAAGTAATGACTATCCATCCTTTGTCAATTTGACAGATACTTGTATCTCCTTATGCCCACATGGAAACAATAACCAGGTAATAATAGTGCCTATCATGATACAGTTCTCCTTCATACAACTTCACGTCCATATGTTTAGGTGGATGGAATCTTCCCATAACATCACCATTTCTTTAATACCATCAGATATCTTTCATCACAGGATTTACCTTCATTCAACTTCCTGGTGATCCGTTTCTCTTTGAACCTAACATTTTATATTTTTCCTTTCTAAGATTACTAAGCATGATCAACACAATCATCATGAGAGTAAACACAGGCCAAAGGCTATACTTGGCTTTCCTGAGACTTTAGTTATCAATGCAATCAACATAAACCTCCTTACCTTAGCCTCAAGGACACTCTTCAGACATGGGGAAAAAGGCAGCAACATTCTTAAACAAAAATCATTAAAACTATATACAAAAGTCAAATCAACCTTAGTACATATGTGTGTGTTCCATATTCCTACTAGAATGGACCATTAATTTCCACTTAATACATGTAGCAATCCAAAGTCTAAAAATCCACATTGCTCCAAACAAAAACATAGTCAATCCTATCATAGCAATACTTATGTCTAGGGTACCAACTTCTGTCTTAGATAGAATTTCCATTGCTAAGAAGAGGCACTGTGACCAAGGAAACTGTTTTAGAGGCAAGTATTTCGTTAGGCCTGGCTTACAGTTTCAAATGTTGAGTCAATTATCATCATAGCAGGAAGATTAGCAGCATGCAGGAATCCATGACGCTGGAGACGGAGGTCAGAGTTCTGTATCTTCATGAGAAGGCAACCAGGAAGAGAAAGTCTTCCAGCCAAACAGTAGGAGTGTCTGTTTTATCCTGGTCAGATCTCCAAAGACCACCATCAGGAATTCACTTCCTTCAAGACAGTACTATCAATTCCAACAATGTTGAATATCTTAATATTGCTGATTTTTTGGTCCAAGCATATTCAAATCACAGCAGTTCATTTCTACTATGAATTCCTTCATGCATTTAAATATGATTACGACATGCAGAGGCTTTAACACTTTGATTATTTTCAGAAGGTTTTTCTCTAGTATGTGTTCATTTTGGTATTCAGAGACTACTGTGGCATGTAAAGGATTTTCCAACTTGAGTACATTCAAAAAGTTTCTCTCCAATATGTGTCTTTCATGTCTTTGGAAACTATGGTGATATAAGCAGGCTTTTCCATGCTCATTTCATTCATAAGATTTCTCTAAAGTGTGTATTCCTTGAAGTATTTGGAGAAGACAGTGACACCACATGCATTACACTCATAGGGCCTCTCTCCACCATGTGCGCCGTGTCTAGAGACAACTGTGATATGCAAATGTTTTCTAACATTGACTAAATTCATGAGGTTTCTCTCCTGCACATTTTCTTTTATGTATTCAGAGATGACTGTCCTGGAAAGGCTTTAACTAATTCATGACATTCATGCAGTTTCTCTAGATTATGTGTTGTTTTATGTATTGGGGGATAACTGTAACTCCCAAGAGCTTAATACACTAATTTCTTTGAGAACGGTGCTCTCTTGAATGTGTTCTATTATGTATTAGCAGATGACAGTGAATTCACAAGGTTTTCCCACAGTGATTACATTAACAGGGGTTCTCTCCAGAGTGATTTTTTTGTGTCTGTAAAGAACAATGATATGCAAAGGCTGAACCACATCGTTAGCATTCATGTGATTTATCTATTGTATGGATCTTTTATAAGACTGCAGATGACCATGACTTCCAAATGCTTTAGAACACTGATTACATTCATAAGATTTCTCTCTATTATGTGCTGTTTTATAATAATA
>NW_021609370.1:188-3616 GCF_004785775.1 Grammomys surdaster | reverse complement strand
TCTTACTTCCAGAGCTAAAGGCAAGTACAACAGAGCTGAAAACACCTAAATCATGTTACATGTGACATTTCACTTAGGAAGTTTGTTTGGTTAAAAGCAGAAACACTTTTAACACCTGGCCATGTATCTTTCATTGTTTCATATGGAATGCCCAAGTAAGTTGCTAGATTCCAGCAGAAAAAAAATATAGAACTTATTGAACAAACCTAATGTAAAGATAGACGCATTGCAGTGTGTTCTTTATTCCAGAGTTAAAGGCAAGTACAAAACAGCTGAAAACACCTAAATCATGTTACATGTGTCATTTCAGTTAGGAAGTGTGTTTGGTTTAAAGCAGAAACACTTTTAAAACCTGGCCATGTATCTTTCATTGTTTGATATGGAATGCCAAAGTAAGTTGCTAGATTCCAGCAGAAAAAAAATATAGAACGTATTGAACAAACCTAATGTAAAGATACAGGCATTGCAGTATATTCTTACTTCCAGAGTAAAGGCAAGTACAACAGAGCTGAAAACACCTAAATCATGTCACATGTGACATTTCAGTTAGGAAGTGTGTTTGGTTTAAAGCAGAAACACTTTTAACACCCGGCCATGTATCTTTCATTGATTCATATGGATTGTCCAAGTAAGTTGCTAGATTACAGCAGAAAAGCACTATTGAACGTATTGAACAAACCTAATGTAAGGTACACTCATTGCAGTGTATTCTTACTTCCAGAGCTAACGGCAAGTACAAGAGAGCTGAAAACACCTAAATCATTTTACATGTGACATCTCAGTTAGGAAGTGTGTTTGGTTTAAAGCAGAAACACTTTTAACACCCGGCCATGTATCATTCAATGTTTCATATGGAATGTCCAAGTAAGTTGCTAGATTCCAGAAGAAAAGCACTATTGAACGTATGGAACAAACCTAATGTAAAGATACACTCATTGCAGTGTATTCCTACTTCCAGAGCTAAAGACAAGAACAACACTGCTGAAAACACCTAAATCATGTTACATGTGACATTTCAGTTAGGATGTGTGTTTGGTTTAAAGCAGAAATACTTTAACACCTGGCCATGTATCTTGTTTCATATGGAATGTCCAAGTAAGCTGCTAGATTCCAGCAGAAAAGCACTATTGAACGTATTGAACAAACCTAATGTAAAGATACAGGCATTGCAATATATTCTTACTTCCAGAGCTAAAGGCAAGTACAACACAGCTTAAAACACCTAAATCATGTTACATGTGAGATTTCAGTTAGGAAGTGTGTTTGGTTAAAAGCAGAAACACTTTTAACACCTGGCCATGTATCTTTCATTGTTTGATTTGGAATGCCCAAGTAAGTTGCTAGATTCCAGCAGAAAAAAAATATAGAACGTATTGAACAAACCTAATATAAAGATAGACGCATTGCACTGTGTTCTTACTTCCAGAGCTAAAGGCAAGTACAACACAGCTGAAAAAACCTAAATCATGTTACATGTGACATTTCAGTTAGGAAGTGTGTTTGGTTTAAAGCAGAAACTCTTTTAACACCTGGCCATGTATCTTTCATTGTTTCATATGGAATGTCCAAGTAAGTTGCTAGATTCCATAAGGAAAGCACTATTGAACGTATTGAACAAACCTAATGTAAAGACACACTCATTGCAGTGTATTCCTACTTCCAGAGCTAAAGACAGGAACAACACAGCTGAAAACAACTAAATCATGTCACATGTGAGATTTCAGTTAGGAAGTGTGTTTGGTTAAAAGCAGAAACACTTTTAACACCTGGCCATGTATCTTTCATTGTTTCATATGGAATGTCCAAGTAAGTTGCTAGATTCCAGCAGAAAAAAAATATAGAACGTATTGAACAAACCTAATGTAAAGATAGACGCATTGCAGTGTGTTCTTAATTCCAGAGTTAAACGCAAGTACAACACAGCTGAAAACACCTAAATCATGTTACATGTGACATTTCAGTTAGGAAGTGTGGTTGGTTTAAAGCAGAAACACTGTTAACACCCGGCCATGTATCTTTCATTGTTTCATATGGAATGTCCAAGTAAGTTGCTAGATTCCAGCAGAAAAGCACTATTGAACATATTGAACAAACCTAATGTAAAGATACAGGCATTGCAGTATATTCTTACTTCCAGAGCTAAAGGCAAGTATAACAGAGCTGAAAACAACTAAATCATGTTACATGTGACATTTCAGTTAGGAGGTGTGTTTGGTTTAAAGCAGAAACACTTTTAACACCCGGCCATGTATCTTTCATTGTTTGATATGGAATGTCCAAGTAAGTTGCTAGATTCCAGCAGAAAAGCACTATTGAACGTATTGAACAAACCTAATGTAAAGATACAGGCATTGCAGTATTTTCTTACTTCCAGAGCTAAAGGCAAGTACAACACAGCTGAAAACACCTAAATCATGTTACATGTGAGATTTCAGTTAGGAAGTGTGTTTGGTTTAAAGCAGAAACACTTTTAACACCTGGCCATGTATCTTTCATTGTTTGATATGGAATGTCCAAGAAAGTTGCTAGATTCCAGCAGAAAAGCACTATTGAACGTATTGAACAAACATAATGTAAAGATACAGGCATTGCAGTATATTCTTACTTCCAGAGCTAAAGGCAAGTACAACAGAGCTGAAAACACCTAAATCATGTTACATGTGAGATTTCAGTTAGGAAGTGTGTTTGGTTTAAAGCAGAAACACTTGTAACATGCGGACATGTATTTTTCAGTGTTTCATACTGAATGTCCAAGTAAGTTGCTAGATTACAGCAGAAAAGCACTATTGAACTTATTGAACAAACCTAATGTAAGGTACACTCATTGCAGTGTATTCTTACTTCCAGAGCTAACGGCAAGTACAACAGAGCTGAAAACACCTAAATCATTTTACATGTGACATCTCAGTTAGGAAGTGTGTTTGTTTTAATCAGAAACACTTTTAACACCCGGCCATGTATCATTCATTGTTTCATATGGAATGTCCTATAAGTTGCTAGATTCCAGAAGAAAAGCACTATTGAACGTATTGAACAAACCTAATGTAAAGATACACTCATTGCAGTGTATTCCTACTTCCAGAGCTAAAGACAGGAACAACACAGCTGAAAACACCTAAATGATGTCACATGTGAGATTTCAGTTAGGAAGTGTGTTTGGTTAAATGCAGAAACACTTTAAACACCTGGCCATGTATCTTTCATTGTTTCATATGGAATGTCCAAGTAAGTTGCTAGATTCCAGCAGAAAAAAAATATAGAACGTATTGAACAAACCTAATGTAAAGATAGACGCATTGCAGTGTGTTCTTAATTCCAGAGTTAAACGCAAGTACAACACAGCTGAAAACACCTAAATCATGTTACATGTGACATTTCAGTTAGGAAGTGTGTTTGGTTTAAAGCAGAAACACTTTTAACACCTGGCA
>NW_021609370.1:0-88 GCF_004785775.1 Grammomys surdaster | reverse complement strand
ACACACTTCCTAACTGAAATGTCACATGTAACATGATTTAGATGTTACATGTGACATTTCAGTTAGGAAGTGTGTTTGGTTTAAAGCA
>NW_021609369.1:376-1370 GCF_004785775.1 Grammomys surdaster | reverse complement strand
AACAAGTCAAGTGATAGCAAGGAACGTTAAAACAACACACAGGCATAAATCTGTGATTTGAAGGACAGCTTGGTCTACAAGTTAAGTCTAAAGGAAAAATGGGGCATTAGGCCCATCACTGGTTTTAAATCTAGCTGCAGAAGGCTATAAAGAGGACCTAGGGCAATAGGTGGACTGTTCTGTGTGCCCTTGAGGCCTTCAGCTTCCCTGTTATGAGCCTGGAGTATGGTGGGAAGTGAAAATAAGCCCACTACACAGCCTCAAAACTTAGGTATACTTACCAGGGGATACAGGATGATATACAGTATTCAGTATGAGTTCTGGTGGGTGTTGCCCCACAACGTTATCCAGCTATCTGACCACCTCAGAGGTCTACAGGGGCTGGCCGCCCACTTCACAATATCTCCTGCAAGCCACCTAGCACCCTGAACTGAGGACAAGGACATATCCAAAGAAGGAATGAATATTCCATCCCTACCTGCCCCCTTGACAACCAGGCCCTGGCCTTTGGCTCACAATTCTATGTATCTACTAAGTCAGCATCTCCAGGGGACCAGGAAACCAGGCAACCATTATGAGCTAATGCCAGCTCCTTCACAATCTCTCCCCTCTCTATAACCCTACACCCCACCTCCACCATACCCCAGTCCTTCACCAACCATCACACAGCACCCATGGGATGCTTTAATAACCTACATTCCTCCAAAGTACCCCACTCACTTTCACCATGGATCCTTCTATCCCTTTCCTAGTACACACATACCTGCCTATCATGTGCTAGGCACACATTAAACACAGAGCTCACAGAAAGGATTCAAGTGGACCAAAGATGACAGACACCTAGACAAAAAGCACAATGAGCATTTCTCACTTGTACCACCAAGATACCCGCAGTACAACCTTTGCCCTCACCAACTCCTCTTATACTGGTTCAAACTTATAACCTTAGAGTGTGCCCATTAGAAATTCTCAAGGTGTCTTCAAACTTTCTCTC
>NW_021609369.1:0-276 GCF_004785775.1 Grammomys surdaster | reverse complement strand
ATCTATCTATCTATCTATCTATCTATCTATCTATCTATCTATCTATCCATCTATCCATCCATCTATCTATGTATCTATGTATCTATCTATCTATCTATCTATCTATCTATCTATCTATCTACCTAACTTCTTAAGTAAATACATATCTACCTACTTACCTAGCTAACTACATGTGTATTTGTGGACACATCTCCTAATCTCTGCTTGTGGCTGGCAAATATATCCACTTCCTGGTACATTATCTGGGGTAGAAGGGCCTCTCTGTTTACAAGATGA
>NW_021609368.1:463-7931 GCF_004785775.1 Grammomys surdaster | reverse complement strand
CAGGATCCTTCTGCAGTATAAGCTTTAATGCATCTTGAGAGGGAGAGTATAAGCTTCACAAACGAGGAGGGACCCCAAGGGCCTAAAACCCTTCCCTTATATAGAGAGCTAAGCTCGCCTGGGACGTGGCAGTCTCTGATGGGCTCCTGTTGCCTCAGGCCACATGACGTGTTCCAACTGTCAGATTAATCAAGGCGGGAAAACCTTCCAGTGCATGCGCACAGACTTGTTAATGGCAATGATGTGATAAGGATAGCTTCCCACATCTGCCCCCTTTTTATTTAAAAGTGATCCTAAGAAGAGGCCATAGAAAAGTGAAAGAGTTCAGGCCGGGCAGACACAAACCAATCAAAAGGAGAGAGGTCTAGATTTTCTCCTCCTCAATAAGTGAGGCAGGCCCGTGTCTCTACACTCACTTCGGGGTGCAATGGGAACTCGAGCCCTCCCGAGCTTAACGAGTGTGAGAACAACCATATCACAGTCCTCAAGGTGCAATGGGAACCCGAGCCCTTCTTGAGTCTGGATTTGGTTCCTGGGACAGATAGAGAGAAAGAATTAGGGAAGCCAAAATGCCCAACTCTTGTGCAATGGAGAAAAACTCCCAGAGGTGCCAGGGCCATTTGGCAGGGGGAGGAGATGGTATTACAGATTATGGCCTTGTCTTAACAGGTCTTTGGGGCGGTTGTTAATCATGGCTATCCAGTCCCTTAGTCCAGTGCTACAAGTGCCTGGGCAATCACCACCTTATCCTGTTGTCACTGTGACCTGAGCTTGCAAAGGAGCCACAACACGAGCGCCAGCCCACTGCAGAGCAAGGCTCCGAAAAGACCCACCCCCACCCATTCTTTAAAATAAGAAAATATTGAAGAGATCCATGTAGACAGTCCTTCGGTCAGGGACAAATCAAGTCTGGTAGAATTCACTTCTATAATCGCAAAGCGTAACTTCCGAAGCGTCTCTTCAAACTCTACAGTCCAATTCTGTAATACAAACTGAGATAAAGTTTTAGAAAAATTTGCTGCTCTAGTATAATTTTCGTATTGAATAGAGGTAACACAAAGTCCCGTCATTTTTTGTTCGCAGCCCAATTGGGCTAATTGCTACAACATGTCAATCTGTTCCTGAACGAGGTCAATGCGTTGATTCACTAGCATTAATCTTCCCAGGATTTGTGAGTTGGCAGAGACCTGTTCATCTAGTGCTGACGTGACCGAGGCAGACAGATGATTAATAGTGTCTACTGTCTGTACTGAAGAGGAAAGGGCCAAAGCAGAGGTGGTAACTGCGCCAGCCACAGCTGTTGTGGCAATGATGGCAACTATAATGGCAGAGATACCAAAATCTCTCTTCACTCTAAAAGTGCTTAAACTATTAGGTGCCTCAACCGGCACAGATACAAATCTAGGTAGCCAAATTACCAAAGCAAAAGGAAAGGCAGTAGCATTCCAACAAAGTCTATAAAAACAAATTTTAGGAATACATCGTAGGGTATCTTTCCAAATAGTACTATTATTACTAACAAGCCAGATAAAAGGGGGCCAAACACATACTGGTGTGGGTTTAAAGGCCAACTCCCTAAAAGGAGAATAAGAAATGACTGAGGTCATCCAGGAAACACTTCTTGACCCTGCCCGTCCTTTCCAATCGTATTTTAACTGTCCTTTGGCAGCCTTGCCTCCATTAATCATAACCACGGAAGATAAATCTGTGCAGCTTCTGTTAATGCCACAAAGAAGCCATTGATCAAAGGGATTAGCAACCATGCTGTGGACTGGTTATAAATTTGGATATACTGACTGGTTTTATTAGGGGAGGGAATGATCATAAAACATAGGCTCCCCTTCAAAACATAACTATTGTTAGTTTCCACAGCGTTTTATTGGTCGCAAAAAAGCATGGAAACACCTGAGCATTATGCATCACTGGCATAGGAATAGGGAATGTATTCATTATGGCCCATCTCTGAACCCCCAAAATACTAGGAACCCAGAGATGGAGGATCCACAGCATCACTGGGTTGTTGGTCGCTGGCAGCATCTTGGTCCGGTTCTCCGACCTTCCTTGTTAATCTCTCTGGGATCCAAAATGGGCTTTCTTCATTCTGTGGGAAAACACAAACAGCTCCCCTGGATCTTATCAAAATAGGATCCGGTCCTTTCCATTTATTAGCCAGAACATCTTTCCATTTCACTAGATCCTTTGGTCGATCAGGTTCTGCGAAGTGGCGGTCAGCCGCTGTGCGACCATGATCATCTAAATTTAAAAAATTGAGAGTAAAGAGTGCCATAGATATGGCTACTCTGGGAACTGGGGGAAGAATGTCTTTCATTCCCCCTTTCTGTTTTAATAGATAAGTCTTCAAAGTACGATGTGCACGTTCGACAATGCCTTGTCCTTGTGGATTATAAGGTAGACCTGTCAGATGAGTAACCCCCATCTGCCTGCAAAACTGGGAAAACTTTTTGGACACATAAGCTGGTCCATTATCCGTTTTTAGAATCTTAGGTTGGCCCCAAGCACTCCATGCCTCAAGACAGTGTTGAATTACGTGGGAAGCTTTTTCCCCCGTCAATGGTGTAGCTGACAGAACTCCAGAACAGGTATCAATGGAGACATGTAGATATTGTGACTTCCCAAAAGAAGGTATGTGAGTCACATCCATTTGCCAAATTTGTAACGGCTGTATGCCCCTGGGATTAATTCCCACATGAGGGACTGATAAGAATTCACAGCAATTCTGGCATTGCACAACAATATCTCTTGCCTCTTTTCTGGTGATAGAAAAACGGCGTCGTAGAGTCTCTGCCGTTACATGAAAAGTATTATGAAAATTCTTTGCCAGATCTAAGGGGGACAATAGGACCATAGCCATCACCCTTGTGGCCCTGTCTGCCAGCTCGTTGCCTCTGCTCATAGGTCCGGGGAGTCCAGAATGAGCCCGAATATGTGTAATAAACACTGGGGCTCTCCTTTGTAACAAAGCTTGTTGAATTTTCAAAAAGATGTCATGTACAGGGCTAGAAGATTTAATAACCCCCGCTACTTCTAGGAGATTCACTGCATTCACCACATAAGCAGAGTCAGAAACAATGTTAAGGGGACCTGGAAAAATCTCAAGAACCTCTAATACGACCATGCATTCAACTACTTGAGGAGATGTTATAGCATAATGTTTGGATACCACCTTGTCATCCACCACGTATGCCCCTATGCCAGTGGCAGATCCGTCAGTATAGACGACAAGCCCTCCTTTGATGGGGCCTGTAGAAGTAACTCTAGGAAATACAAGGGACTGTCTCGATGCAAATTGTAATATGGGATGTTTAGGATAATGATTATCAATTTTTCCTAGAAAGGTAGACACTAATATTGCCCAATCATCAGAAGAAGCGGCTAAAATTTGTATTTGGGCAGCTGTATAAGGCACAAAAAGTGTGGCTGGCTCAATTCCAAAATGAGTAATGGCTGCCTTAACACCCCTACATGCAAGTTGTGCAACCGCCCCTGGATACCAATCAGTTCTTTTGTTTGGGGATATATTAGGGTGAATCCATAATAGGGGTCCCTGTTGCCACAAAACAGCCGTCGGTAGACTCGCTGTTTTTAAAATACATAGAGCAAAAGGTAAAGAGGGATCAATACGCTGAAGTTGTGCATCCTGTAACGCATCTTCGACTAATTGCAAAGCCTGACGGGCTGCAGGGGTAAAACTTCTGGGCGAAGAAATATGTGGGTCCCCTTCAAGAATGGCGAACAGAGGCTTAAGTTCTACTGTGGGGATCTTTAAAAATGGCCTGATCCAATTTATATCTCCCAGCAGTTTTTGGAAATCATTAAGGGTGCGGAGGCAATCTCTGCGGATCTCAACCTTTTGAGGACGTATACAAGTGGGAAAGATAGATGTTCCTAGAAATTCTCTCGTACTAAACAGTTGCACCTTTTCTGTAGCTATTTGTAAACCCCATTGCCCTAACAGGTATGATAACTGTGGATAAACCCTCTTCAGAGTCTGAACCTCTTTATGAGCAATCAAAATATCATCCATATAATGAAGAATAAGAATGGCAGGAAATTGTTGTTGTAAAGGCTCTAAAGCAGCTTGCACAAAAGTCTGGCAGATGGTGGGGCTATTAGCCATGCCCTGAGGCAAAACCTTCCATTGAAACCGTTTATCTGGGCCAGCATGATTAATTAATAGCAGGCAGTGTAAAGGCAAATCTAGGTCTATCTTGAACACACAGTGGAATGGAAAAAAAGCAGTCTTTAATGTCCACTATGAGAAGAGACCAGTCTTTTGGAAGAGCAGAAAGGACGGGGAGCCCTCTCTGCACTTGGCCCAGCAAATTCATCTGTTCATTAATTGCCCGGAGGTCGTGTAACAACCGCCATTTCCCAGATTTCTTCTTGATTGCAAAAATGGGTGTATTCCAAGGCGAAGTAGAAACTTCAATATGGCCAAGGGTCATCTGTTCTTTTATTAATTCTGTGATGGCCTCTAATTTTTCAGAGGATAGTGGCCATTGAGGAACCCACACCGGATCCTCTGTTTTCCAAGGTATGGGCAGGAATCCCTCAACGGCCCCTAGGAAAAACCCAGACCTTTTCTATCTTGTTTGTTGGAGGGTGAAATAAGTTTGACCCTTCCTTGCCTAAACTTGCCCAAACCACTTCCTTGTTCGTATCCCATTCTTGTCATCATTGCTTTAGCCTGTGAGGAATACGAGGTGATATGGGGTGACTCTATAGGATATTCATTGGACAGGGTGAAGCCCATACCTTGTAAAATATCTCTTCCCCAAAGATTAACAGGAAGAGGGAGCACATAAGGAATAAATCTTCCTTTCCTACCATCAGGTGCCTCCCAATACAAAGCAGTAGAACTGATGGTAGGACTAGATTGATACCCTAGCCCCTGTAGGGAATGGGAGGACTCAGTAACAGGCCATGTTTTGGGCCACCATTGTGTGGATATAATACTTTTGTCCGCTCCGGTATCCATAATTCCCTCAAAGCTTTTTCCCTGTACCTTTAGGATTAATTTGGGTCTTTCATTTAATGATATCATCAGATAAGCAGAATCATTTCCTGAGGAGCCAATCTGTCTTGTGTCTGTTTCTGTCTCATCTTCCATACCTGGCATAAGCAATAATTGGGCAATACGATCACCCTTGCTGATGGAGAACACTCCTTTTGGGCTAGAGGCCAAGACTTGCAATTCAGTAGAATGTTGAGTGTCTACTATGCCTGGCAAGACTATCAAGCCCTTTAGTGTAAGTGACGCTCGGCCCAATATAAGTCCCAGGGCCCCAGGGGTTAACATTACAGGTTCAACTGGGACTGGCTGGACTCCCATCTGAGGGATTAATAGGAAATCGGAGGCGGCACGCAGGTCCAATCGGCACGGTTGCCCTGGGAGGACTCTGATCGTTCTCTCTCCTGAACTTCCTGGGTTTTGGTCCAACGGATCCCATATCTTTGAGGGCCCTGGGTCCGAGGGCCCGCCACTCCGTTTTTTTTGTCATCTAAAGGAGGGAGAAGCCGGCCCTTCATGTCTCTAATGGAACGGCATGAACTGGCCTTATGGTATCCTTTGCCACATCTATCACAGAGCGAGGGAACACCTGGTTTCCTGTTAGCCGTGGGGCAATCTCTCTTAAAATGACCAGGCTTGCCACACCTATAACAGACCTTAAGATTAGTTTTATCAACTGGGCGTCTCTGTGACTGGAGAATGGCTGCCGCCAATCCGGCGTTAGTAAGTGGTCCACCAAGCTCTCGACAAACCCGCAGCCAGTCTTGTAACCCCTTATGTTTTCGTGGGGCAATGGCTGCACGACATTCTTGTGTGGCTTGCTCAAAGATTAATTGTTGAATCAGAGGCTCCATCGGACTAGTATCTCCAAAAATACGCCCCGCAGCCTCTGTCATTCTAGCCACATAGTCTGAGAAAGATTCTTGAGGCCCCTGAACTATCCTGGTAAGTTGTGTGTTGCCCTCTCCTTTCTTGGAGAGTGCCTTCCATGCCTTAATGGCTGTAGCTGCAACCTGAGCGTAGGCTCCCCAGTGGTAATGGGTTTGGTCGGCAGCATAGGCTCCCTGGCCTGTCAACAAGTCCATTGTCCATTCCCTCGGTTCAGGAGTGAGAGCGACAGCGTTGGCGCGAGCCTGTATTTGTGCGGCTTCGTACCATAACGCCTTCCATTCCATGTATTGACCCATGCTGGGAAGGGCTGCTTGAACAATCACTTGCCAATCTGCGGGAGTTAAGGCATTGCTGGCAAGTCTATCTAATTGTACCAAAGTAAAATTGGCATTGGGCCCATATTTACGAACTGATTCGGCCAATTCTTTTAGTTGAGTAAAGTCTACAGGAGCGTACACTCGCCCTCCATTTTCTGTTTCAAAAACAGGGAAAGCTGTCCTGAGCTTCTTCCTGACTTTCTCTGAGAGCAGGGAATATCCCGAGTGAGGAGCGTATGGGGGAGGATGAATTGAGGGGGCCGAGGGAACCGTTTTCTTAGGGGGCTTCCTCAGAGGCTTTCTGATTCTACGCTCATCAGGATGGTATCTCTCTGCCTCGTACTCTGCTGCTTCCTCGTCTAACTCCGCCTCCTCTGTAGAATCTAATGACTCCTCACTGGAGTCCCCAGAGGAACTCTCTGCACTGTCGATAGTCAGTGCCTCTAGGTTGGGGTAAAGCGAGCTTTTCCCATTAGGGGGTATCTCTCCTTTTTTAGGAGGGTTCTTTTCTTCAGCTGAAGGGTGTTCCTTTTCCTTTTGTTTCGGTACCTTTTTTCTACACTCGCCCATCCTCTCACTGCGTTCGGTTTCTGACATGCTATCCTGAACATCTTCTAGCGTAGCCTGTCCTTTCCTTATGGCTATCTTACAGTTTTCATCTTGTAGGCAGTTCTTAATAAGTTTCCAGATCGCAACTGTGCCGTTACTCAAATCGTTGTCATCGCGGTGCCTTTCTAAGTCCTTTCCCAGTTTATTCCAAGAGGGGAGAGCCAAAGACCCAGAGACGGCAAACCAGGGGGCAATGCGATCCACCTCTTTTATGAAGTTCCTCAAAGTCCTGTTAGCAATTTTAATATCCCGCTGTTTGAGTACGGCCTCCAAAGTAGTGATTACTGACTGTGATGAACCCATGACGGCCGCGGCTTATCTACGTCCACCTTAGTACCGTCTCAAAAGTGAAAGTAACAGCGGCCCAGCCCGCGGCTTATCTACGTCCGACTAACGGCCGGGGAGTCAAGAGGAACTTTGTCCCACCTTTATCTACAGGAGGGAGAAAGAGACAAGACCAGTGTCACTGGCTATTTACTTCAGACTACTTTGCCACTAACAATGGCCACCGCGAAGACAGGGCAAAACAAGCACCATGAAAATGACAGCCAAGCACAACCCGAATATTTCAGGAATAGACATACCTCTCCGAACTCACCCCTGCAGTTCTGAATCCTCC
>NW_021609368.1:0-363 GCF_004785775.1 Grammomys surdaster | reverse complement strand
GCACCAGTTGTCCCGCGCAACCTCCCGCCAGCAGGAAAGACGCGGCACACTCAGGATCCTTCTGCAGTATAAGCTTTAATGCATCTTGAGAGGGAGAGCATAAGCTTCACAAACGAGGAGGGACCCCAAGGGCCTAAAACCCTTCCCTTATATAGAGAGCTAAGCTCGCCTGGGACGTGGCAGTCTCTGATGGGCTCCTGTTGCCTCAGGCCACATGACGTGTTCCAACTGTCAGATTAATAAAGGCGGGAAAACCTTCCAGCGCATGCGCACAGACTTGTTAATGGCAATGATGTGATAAGGATAGCTTCCCACAATCTAGAATACTCTGTAGTGGATATGAGCAGAAGACTGAGCTGGGCC
>NW_021609367.1:295-1188 GCF_004785775.1 Grammomys surdaster | reverse complement strand
TATATTTACATGAGGATTTTTCAGTACGATCTAATGTGCTTTTCTGTTGGATTCTAGCAACTTACTTGGACATTCCGTATGAAACAATAAAAGATACATGGCCGGGTGTTAAAAGTTTTTCTGCTTTAAACCAAACACACTTCCTACCTGAAATGTCACATGTAATGTGATTTAGGTGTTTTCAACTCTGTTATACTTGCCTTTAGCTCTGGAAGTAAGAGTACACTGCGATTCGAGTATCTTTATATGAGGTTTGTTCAATAAGTTCTATAGTGTTTTTCTGCTGGAATCTAGCAACTTACTTGGTTATTCCATATGTAACAATTAAAGATACATGGCCGGGTGTTAAAAGTGTTTCTTCTTTAAGCCAAACACACTTCCTAACGGAAATGTCACAGGTAACATGATTTAGGAGTCTTCAGCTGTGTTGTACTTGCATTTAGCTCTGGAAGTAAGAAAACACTGCAATGCATGTATCTTTACATGAAGTATGATCAATATGTTCTATTGTGTTTTTCTGCTGGAAACTAGCAACTTACTTGGACATTCCTTATGAAACAATATAAGATACATGGCCTGGTGTTAAAAGTGTTTCTGCAGTAAACCTAACACACTTCCTAACTGAAATGTCACATGTAACATGATTTAGGTGTTTTCAGCTCTGTTGTAGTTGTCTTTAGTTCTGGAAGTAAGAATACACTGCAATGCATGTATCTTTACATGAGGTTTGTTCAGTATGTTCTATAGTTTTTTTTCTGCTGGAATCTAGCAACTTACTTGGATATTCCATAAGTAAAAATAAATGATACAAGGCTGGGTGTTAAAAGTGTTTCATTTAAACCAAACACACTTCCTACCTGATATGTCACATGTAACAAGATTTAGGTGTTTTC
>NW_021609367.1:0-195 GCF_004785775.1 Grammomys surdaster | reverse complement strand
AAGATACAAGGCCGGGTGTTTTTAAGTGTTTCTCCTGTAAACCAAACACACTTCCTATCTGAAATGTCACATGTAACATGATTTAGGTGTTTTCAACTCTGTTTTACTTGCCTTTAGCACTGGACGTAAGGATACACTGAAATGTGTATATATTTACATGAGGATTTTTCAGTACGATCTAATGTGCTTTTCTGT
>NW_021609366.1:158-2398 GCF_004785775.1 Grammomys surdaster | reverse complement strand
GACAGTCTATTAAATATCCTTTCTATATATAGAGAGAGATTCATTCTCTCTATGGTTTGAGATATGTTTATCTAAAGAACCTGTACTAATACAAGTGTAGTTTTTCTCTGCTTCATCACTGATGAAGATGTGCTGGTTCACAATAGTGCTCAACAGTATTTCCCTTATGTTTCTGGCTTTTCTCCCAGTGTTGTTTCATACCAACTGTCTGGTGAAAGGGAGTTGCAGTTTCCCTGAGCCCACCGTGAAGGCACAAAACAAAAATTTTTAGTTTCCTAAAATCCTACTTGAATGCTAATAGACTTGGCACTCTTCCAGTCCTGAGTCAGACTGACACCTCCTCCACTGCACCTATGAAAGCTAGTCACCTTGATTTCAGGAAGAAAGCAAGTGCTGTGAGGAAAGCTCAGGCAAGGTCTGAAGTCAGGTCCTGGTGAGTGCAGGATCAATGCTCACAGAGGGGGGTTGGATTAAGTGTCTGAATAGCCTGAGCTGGAATGGTGAGTTCTCCCTCAGGGCTGGGTGAGGTGAGACTCCTCTTGGAGGAGAGGCACAAATGCTAATGGGGTGCAAACCACTCAGGAGATCTGGAAAGGTGTGACCTAGACAGGAAACACACTTTAACCTTGAGGAAAATTCACTGGCCAGTCAGGCCTCCAGGTGGATCTGCCAGTCAGACAAAGAGGTGGGATCTTCCGGTTCCTCTCTGCAAGTTTGCTGCAACTGTGCAGGCTTGGTTGGTTCTGTGCTTCCTGCTCTGAACTGTGCTGTTGGGTGCTGTGAGAGGAACCCAGGGAAGCTCTGAAATCAAGGCATGGTGAGCACAGGAAAAATAAATGCCCACAATGGGGAGGAGCAGGTCTTTGAGCAGTGGGAGCTGGGTTGGTGGGTCCTCTCTGAGGCTGGAGGGAAACCATCAGCCAGGTGTGACCACCCATGTGGTCCCTTGTGGTGCACCTCACTTGCCAAATCAGGCGGTGACCTATGAATAAGTTCACTCTCATGGCTGATTCTTAATTGGCCCAAAATATTTGGATCATTGGCTTGCTTGGAGAAACATGGGTGGTTTCTTTGAGTCTGCAGCACATGTGTCCAAACACTTTTTCTTTTATAGTATACGTTAAGAAGACAGGTATATATCTAATAGGTCTGATTTACATGTTACTTGTTTTTGTTTTGTTTAGTTTTTGTCAATTTTGTTTTGTTGCAGTTGTTTATAGTTCTTTATATGTTTAGTGTTTTGATTATTATCCATCAAAGGGACTTTTTTGTCTTATCTATTTGGATGTTTCATTACTTTAATAGGCATCTTCTTCTATAGTTTAGGAAATTTTTCATTTATGAGTTTGCTGAAAATAATTTATAGACTTTTGAGCTGATATTCTCTTCTTCTCTTCCAGTCATCTGTAGTTTTTGCTTTTTCATGTGATGCAGTGTCCCTAGTTGCTTATTGCTACAATACTGTTACACTCAACATTTTTGTTTTTGACCAATATGTCCATTTTTCTATTTATCTTCCCTTCCTGTTCTGTGGGTGAACCTTGCCTCTGTAGTTGTCAGTGTACAGACAATTTCAGTTGCCTGCCTTCAGGGACTTAGCAAATGCTTAAGTCATTCCCTGCCTCACCCACCTGCTGCTGTTCTCAAGAGTGATTTATATACCACCAAATACTGCTGCTCTCTATGATTGTTCCCTGTCTCTGTTCTCTGCACATGCCCCTTCTCTAGTCTCTGTTTATACCCTCATGGCTCTCTCTCTGTTCCCTGTCTGTCTGTCTGTCTGTCTGTCTGTAGGTCCACTTGTGTACCTCTATCCCTTCCCCAGGTTCTCACTCCTCTCACTTCTTCCAAACAACCTCTTTTGCAAAATATCTGTTACATGTTTTGATTTCTAATGACTTGCTGTGATAAGATAGCTTGTATTTCTTGATGACATATTTTCCTTGCTGTTGTTTATTATATTCCTACGCTGGTATCTAGTTATCTGGGTTTGAGGTGATGATTGGTCTAGGTACTGGTTTCTGGGTTTGTCTTGTTTGTTTGGAAGTTTTATTCCTGGGTTACTATTCGATTTTTGGATTTTCAGAGATTGTTTTGTCTCTTTTCCTCATCTGTTTGGTGGGTATGTTCAAGAGGGAATGCTTGCTCATGTTGGGAGCAATGGGAAGAGACAGGCAGGAAGAGATGATCTTAGCAATCCACAAAGAGACATAGTGAGGAGCAAGGTTAAGTTGCCTCTG
>NW_021609365.1:416-1403 GCF_004785775.1 Grammomys surdaster | reverse complement strand
TTTCTACTCTGCATTTTAATTTAGTTACATGGTTATTTGCCTGCTTGTATCTGTACACAGTACCGGAAGAGTCCAGCAGGGGGCAGAAGATACCAAAGACTGGAGCCACAGCACATTGTTAACTACCATATATATAAAACACAAGTGAAATACTTTTTCTTAAGATGAACATGAAGAGGAAGAGAAGGAGCAGGAGGAGGAGGAGAAGGAGGAGGAGGAGGAAGAGGAGGAGAAGGACATGGAGGATGGAAGAAACAAAGATATACCTGGCACCATAAAAGTTTATTTTTCAAGCTTGGTGTGCTTTGCATTCCTTTAATCCCAACTAGTAGGACACAGAGGCAGAAAAATTACTATGATTTTGAGGAAAGCCTGTGTTATATAGCCAACACACACACTCACACACACATACAGACTCACATACACACTCACATACACACACACACTCACAAACATATACACATATTCACACACTCATTCACATACACATTCACACACAGTCACGTATAAACACATTTACACACATACATATGCACTCTCACACACACATTCATTCATCCATTCACACACTCTCATAAACACACACATTCAGCCACATTCACATACAGACTGACATACAAACACATTCACACACACGTACACACGTGAACACAGATCTAAACACATTTAAAAACACACACATACACACTCTCACCCATTCACACAAACATTCTCACACAAACATTCACAAACATACTCACAGATACACTCACAAACACACACATACTCTCTCTCTCTCTCTCTCTCTCTCACACACACACACACACACACACACATGGAAAGGAGAACAAAATTGAATAATAGAGGAAAAGGAGCATGGGAGAATTGGGACAGTGTAAAACCTCGTAAGTTATTTGAGTTGTCTGCCACTGGTGCCCATAAAATCATTTGCAATGGTCATTAATCACAGCACCTAGAAGGCAAAGGCAGACTGATATCCATGAGTTC
>NW_021609365.1:0-316 GCF_004785775.1 Grammomys surdaster | reverse complement strand
TAATCACAGCACCTAGAAGGCAAAGGCAGACTGATATCCATGAGTTCAAGTCCTCTCTAGTCTATGTAGTCATGTTCATGGTAAGACTAATCTCAAGAAAAACTCCAAAAATAATAAAACATGAATGTAATTTTTATCTGTTTTCTGTGGTTGAGGCAGGGCCTCACAAAGAACCTCATCTCACTTCAATTCCCTATGTATACTATAATGTATAATTGTGATGGTTTACTTATGCTTGGCCCAGGGGGTGACACTATTAGGAGGTCTAACCTTGTTGGAGTACGAATGTCAGTGTGAGTGTTGGCTTTAACACCCT
>NW_021609364.1:929-3894 GCF_004785775.1 Grammomys surdaster | reverse complement strand
CATAATTGGTTATTACAGAACTTCTTATTAAATAAAGATATTCACAGTAGTGGTTATTAAATAAAGATATTGACAGATTGGTTTTTTTAAAAAGAGATATTGACAGAATTGGTTATTACATAATTGATTATTAAATCAAGATATTGATAGAATTGGTTTTTAAATAAAGATATTGACAGAATAGGTTATTACATAATTGGTTATTAAATAAATATATTGACAGAATTGGTTATTAAATAAATATATTGACAGAGAGAATTGGTTATTATATACAGATGTTGACAACCTGGTTATTAAATAAAGATATTGACAGAATTGGATTTTAAATAAAGATATTGACAGAATTGGTTTTTAAATAAAGGTATTGACAGAATTTGTTATTAAATAAAATTATTGACACAATTTGTTTATAAATAAAGATATTGACAAAATTGGCTTTTACAAAATTGATTATTAAATAACGATATTGACAGAATTGGTTTTTTAATAAAGATATGGAGAGAATAGGTTATTACAAAATTTGTTATTAAAAAAGATATTGACAAAATTGATTATTAAATAATGATATTGACAGAACTGATTATTAAATAAAGATATTGACAGAAATGGTTATTAACTAAAGATATTGAGAGACAGAATTTTTTATTAAATAAAGATATTGAAAAACTGGTTTTTAAATAAAATTGTTGACAGAATTGGTTTTTAAATAAAGATATTGACAGAACTGATTATTAAATAAAGATATTGAAAGAATTGGTTATTAAATAAAGATATTGACAGAATTGTATTTTAAACAAAGATATTGAAAGAATTGGTTTTTAAACAATGATATTGACAGAATTGTTTATTAAATAAAGTAATTGACAGAATTGGTTGTTAAATAAAGATATTGACAGAAATACTTATTACAGAACTGATCATAAAATAAAGGTATTGACAGAATTGGTTACTAACTAAAGATATTGACAGAATTGGTTATTACAAAATTGATTATTAAAAAACGATATTCACAGAATTGGTTTCTAAATAAAGATATTGACAGAATTGATATTTAAATAAAGATGTTGACAGAATTGATTATTAAATAAAGATACTGACAGAACTGGTTATTAAATAAAGTTATTGAAAGAATTGGTTTTTAAATAAAGATATTGACAGAATTGGGTTTTGAATAAAGATAGTGACAGAATTTGTTATTAAATAAAGTTATTGACAGAATTGGTTTTTAAATAAAGATATTGACATAATTGGTTATTACAGAACTTCTTATTAAATAAAGATATTGACAGAAGTGGTTATTAAAAAAAGATATTGACAGATTGGTTTTTTAAAAAGAGATATTGACAGAATTTGTTATTACAAAATTGATTATTATAAAAAGATATTCACAGAATTGGTTTCTAAATAAAGATATTGACAGAATTGGTATTTAAATAAAGATGTTGACAGAATTGGTTTTTAAATAAAGATATTGACAGAATTGGTTACTAAATAAATATATTGACGGAATTTGTTGTTAAACAAAGATATTGACAGAATTGGTTATTACAGAATTGATTATTAAATAAAGATATTTACAAAATTGGTTTTAAAATAAAGACATTGACAGAAATGCTTATTACATAGTTGATTATTAGATAAAGATTTTGACAGAATTGGTTATTAAATAAAGATATTGACAGAAGTGGTTATTACAGAATTGATTATTAAATAGATATTGACAGAATTTGTTATTAAATAAAAATATTGACAGAACTGTTTATTAAATAAAGATATTGACAGAATTGGTTATTAGAAAATTGATTATTAAATAACGATATTTACAGAATTGGTTTCTAAATAAAGATATTGACAGAATTTGTATTTAAATAAAGATATTGACAGAATTGGTTATTAAATAAATATATTGATGGAATTTTTTGTTAAATAAAGATATTGACAGAATTGGTTATTACAGAACTTATTATTAGATAAGAATATTGACAGAATTGTTTATTAAATAAAGACATTGACAGAATTGGTTTATAAATAAAGATAGTGACAGAATGGGTTTTTAAATAAAGATATTGAGAGAACTGTTTATTAAATAAAATATTGACAGAACTGTTTATTAAGTAAAGATATTGACAGAGCTGTTTATTAAATAAGATATTGATAGAATTGGTTATTAAATAAAGATATTGACATAATTGGTTATTACAGAAGTGATTATTAAATAAAGATATTTACAGAATTGGTTTTAAAATAAAGACATTGACAGAACTGCTTATTACAGAATTGATTATTAAATAAAGATATTGAGCGAATTGGTTATTAAATAAAGATATTGACAGAACTATTTATTAAATAAAAATATTGGCAGAATTGGTTACTAAATAAAGATACAGACATTATGGGTTTTTAAACAAAGATATTGACAGAATTGGTTTTTAAATAAATATATGACCTAACTGTTTATTAAATAAAGATATTGACAGAGCTGTTTATTAAATAAAGACATTGACAGAATTGGTTATTAAATAAAGATATTGACAGAATTGTTTTTTAAATAAAGATATTGACAGAATTGTTTTTTAAATAAAGATATTGACAGAATTGATTTTTAAATAAAGATATTGACAGAACTGTTTATTAAATAAAGATATTGACAGAACTGTTTATTAAATAAAGATATTGACAGAATTGGTTATTTCAAAATTGATTTTTAAATAACGATATTGAGAGAATTGAATTTTAAATAAAGATGTTGAGAAAATTGGTATTTAAATAAAGATGTTGACATAACTGGTTTTTAAATAAAGATATTGACAGAATACATTATTACATAATTGGTTATAAAATAAAGATATTGACACAATTAGTTTCTAAATAATGATATTGACAGAACTATTTATTAAATAAAGATATTGTCAGAATTTGTTATTAAATAAAGATATTGACAGAATTGGTTATTAAATAAATCTAT
>NW_021609364.1:0-829 GCF_004785775.1 Grammomys surdaster | reverse complement strand
TTTATTAAATAAAGATATTGACAGAATTGGTTATTTCAAAATTGATTTTTAAATAACGATATTGACAGAATTGAACTTTAAATAAAGATGTTGAGAAAATTGGTATTTAAATAAAGATGTTGACATAACTGGTTTTTAAATAAAGATATTGACAGAATACATTATTACATAATTAGTTATTAAATAAAGATATTGACAGAATTAGTTTTTAAATAATGATATTGACAGAACTATTTATTAAATAAAGATATTGTCAGAATTTGTTATTAAATAAAGATATTGACAGAATTGGTTATTAAATAAATCTATTGACAGAATTGGTTTTTAAATAAAAATGTTGACAGAATTGCTTTTTAAATAAAGATATTGACAGAATTGATTATTAAATAAAGATATTGACAGAGTTATTTATTAAAAAAGATATTGACAGAATTGGTTGTTAAATAAATATACTGACAGACAGAATTGGTTATTACATACAGATATTGACAGAACTGGTTATTAAATAAAGACATTGACAGAATTGGTTTCTAAATAAAGATATTGACAGAATTGGTTATTAAATAAAGTTATTGACAGAATTGGTTTTTTAATAAAGATATTTACAGAATTGATTTTTAAACAAAGATATTGACAGAACTGGTTATTAAATAAAGATATTGACAGAACTGGTTTATAAATAAAAACGATGACAGAATTGGTTTTTAAATAAAGATATTGACAGAATTGATTATTAAATAAAGATATTGACAGAATTGTTTATTGAATAAAGATATGGTCAGCATTGGTTTTAAAATAATGATATTGACAGAATTGGTTGTTAAATAAA
>NW_021609363.1:811-6889 GCF_004785775.1 Grammomys surdaster | reverse complement strand
TAATTCTATTTGATATGACTGTTTAGCTCTACTTGGTTAGATGAAACAGGTACACATGCTCTACCTGAAAATTTATTTTTCAGGCTCTCTGTAAAGCAGCGGAGAGGAAACAGCTACACCCCAGGAGTGGATATGCCAGGCTGTTTCCTGGAAATGCTTTCTTACTTTCATCTTCAGATGCTATTGGCTATTTTTTGGTAGGGCTAGACATTAATACTGACCAGTTTTACTTCCTGACTGTTAGCAAACTACCCCACCCCATGAACCTGCTCTCACAATGCAGGCATCTTGGTGATCCTTTAACATATTCTAAAATATATGCTCAAAGTAAAAAGATCCAAATTCACAAGAGTATGAAATATTTATTTAAAAAAATCAGGCATTTGGTTGTACACTCTAGAAATGAGATTCAAATTCAGTAGTAAAGGTTAGAACAAAGCTTGCTCTAAATATTTAAGAAAAACTTTAAGACTTCCCAGGAGGTCCTAGCTCTCAATTGTCTTTTTGTGTTTGTAGAGAGGCAGCTGTGACCAGCTAAGCAATTCCATGGAGCTGCATCTTTGCAAGTTTCTTCTGTTCACATTCTGAGACTAAGCTGTTCAGTTCTGCTGCACTGTATCCCATAAGTCTTCAAGTCACAAATTTGTACACAAATCTCTTGCCTTGAACTTTACAAATCAGATCCCCATCATAGTAATACAGTAATGCACGGCTAAGTTTATCATAGTTCATCGTAGGTTTATTTTTACATTGTCCCCATTTTTGTGCAACCAATTCAAGCTAATTTAGCTTAAATTCACCTTCATCACCAACCCAAGAAATACAGTCTCGAGCATCCTTGTCAGTAAGAAGTTCTAGCAAAAACTGCCATAGTTGGATTTGACCATTGTTTCCTGTTCTGGTTCCCGGTGAGCTTCTATCTTCTCCTGAAATCGTTGGGGATCTTTGTACTTTACCTGCCTTCTCACTACTGTTTATTAACTTTAATCTTAGTTGGTATAGCGGAAGGCACTGATGCTGGAATAATTTGCACAGGTTCGTCAATTGTAACTATCTCATTCATCTGTTGCTCTTGGCTTGCAAAAACGTATCTTTGAAGAAGCTTCAGGTAACTCCAGAGAATTTCTTCCCCAGGGACCTGGTGAAAAAAAAATCTTCTTGGTTGAGACTACATAATTCTCTTCCCGAAATGTTGAGTGTGGTGAGGTCTCTATCAGTCACATTGAACTCCTTCATTACCCAAATTACCCAATGCAGGACTTGGTCTGTGGCTCATAGGGGATCCCAAGACGCTCCTGCTCTTTTCTGTAGCCTTCCAGTGCAGCAGCCCATCTCGTCACTTGCTCCGAGGTCTCATCTGAAATGGTTGTAATATGTTTGGTGCCATCAAGAGTTATTACTTGGGCTTCTTCGAGATGTGCTTCTGCTTCTGCATGGTGGGCAGCTGGATCAATGTTCAAGATCCACTGTTTCCGTAGTCTTAACAATTTCAAGAATGTTTAACTTTGGCTCAATTCCTTGGTAAGAAATTACCTGTAAACTAAGCTGTACAGTCCCATCTGTTTTCACTCCTGAATCAAACAAGCTTTGGTCTGAATCCAGCTGAGTACCTTGTAGGCAAATTTCATGAGCATCCAAAGAACACTGCAGTCTTGGTTCTAGTAGTTTCCTTAAATTTCCTACTGGTTTATTGATGTCTATGGCCTGGTTTACACATTCAGCTGTGATATAGGTTTGTTCCACAATGCTTTCTTCTGTGCACTCCGGTTTCTCAGTTCCATCGATCTCAATTTCTATCAGTTCTTCTGCTTCTCTCTTAGTCATGGTTGAAGTATTTCAAAAATTCACTCCAGCTCCGGAATCCTCCTCCTGCACCCCCCACCCCACCCCTTGGCCCTCGCTCGCTCTCTAGAGCCAGCTGGGAAAGGCGGTGGCACGGGCTCCAGATACAGAGCCTCTCCAGATAAGCTTTGACCACTCTCAGTAGCAGTGTGAGGCCCCGGGGCCCTTCTTGTGGAATTGGCGCTAAGGAACCCCTGCATCATACTTCAAATAAACAACTTATGTACACTGTAGCCCTACCTTAAATTTCTATTAATATACTATAAAAACAAAACAGACTTAAATCTTTATCGGTACACAATAATCAAACAAAGCAACCTTAAATTTCTATCAATATACAATATTTTAATCTCACCACCCTAGATGCTAACAACCACAACACATCAAACAACCAGAACAATCCATCTCATCTTAAGTCATTGGGATGACAGTCTTTTAATAGTTGTTACCTGCTGAATAGGGGTGACGAATTCCTGTTTGGGTCTAAAGAAAAATAATATGGTTAATCTAAAACAAACAAACAAACAAAAAACCCTAGCTGTGGCATTTGTTGCCCAGTTTATGTGTTGTCTGTCAAGTCTATGTGCTGTCCAGTCTCTGTGTGATTGATCATTTGCGCTAGCTCTTTTGAAGTTGATTTGGATGCATATCTTGGAGAACTTTGACAGTCTGTGAGAGTGTTATCATTCAGATTTAGTTGCTTTGTGAAGACATTCATGTCTCAGCTGATCAGAGGTTCTCCCTGATCAAATCTAATCTTTATAAGCTTTGTTGATAACTGTATTTTCTCATTCCCTGTGGATACATTAGCATAACCACATCAACATTTTAAAACAACTGCAGGTTTCAATTCTTTTTTTTCTCTTGCTTTTTTTTTGATTTTTTTCAAATCGTAATTTTTACTTATTGACACAGGGGTTATAAACACAAAAAGGTAGGACATGGGGAAGGGAATGACACCGGAGTGTGAGTATTCAGGGGGAGTA
This sequence comes from Grammomys surdaster, assembly GCF_004785775.1. Lineage (NCBI taxonomy): Eukaryota > Metazoa > Chordata > Mammalia > Rodentia > Muridae > Grammomys > Grammomys surdaster. Next base: position 4,061 of record NW_021609363.1, on the reverse strand, counting down.
CAGATATCTTTCAGAACTGGGTATTGGCTGGGTGAAGGTTCAGGGGACAGATCACTATGACTCTGCCTATGATTCACTTGTCCTTATCTAAGATGGTATTGTCTGCCAAGGCTACCTATTTACAAGGTCTATGATTACTCAGGCTGGTAAATTTCCACAAAAGCTGCCTATTTACAATAGCTTATAGCCATCTGTTTCAGTGTTTTTCCACTGAGACCCAAGACTTGGTGTTAGTATACATGTATGACAGGCCTATTGCTGATTTTAGGCCTATGGCTGATTTTAGGGCTTCAGTGTATAAGCAGGGCTGCCCCTGACATCTCCTCCCTTCTCTAAGTATAGAAGGGCTGTGGTGATTCTAATCTTGCAAAGGGAGAGATAGAGGCCTGACCTCCAGTAATTGAAGGGGACCTTGTAATGGCTCCGGTCCCCCTGTCGTTGTCCAGTGAGGCATGAGGGCCACACCCATCCCAATGTCTTTTTCCTGGAGAGGGGATACTTTTGACATCAACCCTATGCAGTCAGGCTTGTCCCTCAGGGAACCCAGATAGATATTTTTATCTTTAATTTATATTCCCTTGCAGTGCTTAGGCTCTCAGCCTAAACAAGAATTCACATCGCCAATCAGAGGGGGCTCTGGGTGGCTCCTCTCTGCTTGGACTAGGGGCAGAAGTCCCCTATTTTAGGTTGGGTGGAGAAGGGTTTTGGGAAAACCCTGTACAAAGTAACAACCTCATCTTGAGTCTCGTGGTCCTCCATAGCTAACTTATGATAATGTATCTGAGTAGGTTTTGCTACCAAATTATTTATCTGTTGTTTCACAAAGTTAGTCAGCCTATTTAAGGCCCAGGGACCAGAAGAAATAAGCAAAAATAACCCAATTAATGGTCCCAAGATGGGAAGAAGTAGGGTTGACAACCATGGAGAGGCTGAAAACCAATTCTTGTACCAGCACTCATCTTTCTCTTTCTCTCTCTGTCTTTTCTCAGGGCCTTCTCTGACCTTTTTCATGCTGTCTTTAACCATCCCTGTCTTGTCTATGTAAAGGCAACATTCTTCTTTAAGGGCTGTACACAGTCAAGAGCTGTACACAGCCTTTTCTATTGTAAAAGAGTAAATCAAGTCCAATAAAGTCCTTTGAGATTTTTGGAGGTCTCTTCAGACAGCGAAATGAGGGATTTCTTCAGATTAGTGATGTAAATCTCTAGCTGTTTAATGTTCTTGTCAATGGCCCGTCGAAGATCTGAGTAGTATAAAGGTCTGAGTAGTATAAGTTTGGAGGCCAGTATCTGGATTAGAACTTCTAACAGCAGACATCACGGGTGATTGATTCATTTTTACCTGGAAAGGAAAAAGAAAGGAATTTTCAAGGAGATTCCTCTTCCCTTGATGTAAATTGTTATTCATCTTATTTATGGTTGGGCCTGGCTTTGTGGGGGTATCTATTTATTTCATTAATATTTTTGGTAACCATTTAGCCGTGCCTTCTGTGGTATCAAACAGGCATATCAATCCTCGGCCCCATAAGAGAACTGGGTCTGGGCCATTCCCTTTAAGGGTAAGAGGGTCCTTCCACATAGCTGTGGCATAGTTTTTATTGGTCTCGGTGATGCCAGTGGCAGTCAGGAGCAGATTTGCCATGAGCTTTTGGTTTTAGAGAGTTAAAAATGAACAAGGCATGATGGAGAGTATTTCAGGGGGACTCCTTCTGGAGGATGCCGTTCCCCCTCTTTTGTTTTAAAAGCCAATATTTCAGAGTTCTTGTAAAATCAGAGCAGAAGCACCAACAGCCGTTCCTTCCACACTCAGAGAGTAATGAAGATACTATTTAAAGAAATATAAATCCATATTAATAATCTCTTTTATTAAAGGACCATTATAGCACAGCCAACAACTACTCAGACTATATAATATATCAATTAATAATAGCTTCTTCTACTTTTTGTGAGATTACTTCTCTTTTGTTAATTAACTGTTGAGGGAAATTAGGATTTACATCTCTCTTGAGAATATTAAACAGAGACTTAAATTCTTTTGTTGAGAGCTTAAAATAAGATCTTAGCCAATTAACATCTCCTAGAAACTTTTGAAAATAATTTGAAATAAGTAAACTCTCTCTTTTTTTCCAGACCCTTTATTTTTGTTAATTGGATATTTTATGTATTTACCTTTCAATGTTATCTCCTCTCCTATTCTCCGCCCCAAACCCCTTATCTCATACCTCCTCCTCTTATTTTTATGAGGGTGTTCTCCAACATCCTCCCAGTCCCATCTCCCTGCTCTCGAGTTCCCCAACACTAGAGAATCCAAACTTTCGGGGACCATGGCCCTCCACTTCCACTGTTATCTGACAAGGCCACCCTCAATTACCTATACAGGTGGAGACATGAGTCCCTCCCTTTGTGCTCTCAGGCTGGAGGTTTAGACTTTGGGAGCTCTGGTTGATTGATACTCCTTCTAAAAAGAACCAAAGCACACACACTTTGGTCTTCTTTCTTCTTCTTGAGTTTCATGTGGTCTATGTGTTGTGTCTTAGGTATTGTGAGCTTTGGGACTAATATCCACTTATCAGTGAGTGCATACCATGTATGTTCTTTTGAGATGGGGTCACCTCACTCAGGATGATATTTTACAGCTCCATCCATTTGCCTAAGAATTTCATGAACTCATTCTTTTTAATAGCTGAGTAGTACTCCATTGTGTAAATGTACCACATTTTTCTGCATCCATTCTTCTGTTGAAGGACATCTGAGTTCTTTCCAACTTCTGGCTATTATAAATAAGGCTGCTATGAACATGGTGGAGCATGTGTCCCTGTTGTATGTTGAAACATCTTTTGGGTATATGCTCAGGATTGGTATAGCTGGGTCCTCAGGTAACACTATGTTCAATTTTCTGACATACCGCCAGACTGCCTTCCATAGTGGTTGTACCAGTTTACAATCCCACCAACAATGGAGGAGTGAGTGTTCCTCTTTCTCCACATCCTCTCCAACATCTGCTGTCACCTGTGTTTTTGATCTTAGCCATTCTGACTGGTGTGAGATGGAATCTCAGTGTTGTTTTCATTTGCATTTCCTTGATGACTAGGGATGCTGAACACTTCTTTAGGTGCTTCTCAACCATTCAAGCTTCCTCAGTTGAGAATTCTTTGTTCAGCTCTGTGCTCCATTTTTTAACAGGTTTCTTTGATTGTCTAGAGACTAATTTCTTCAGTTCTTTGTATACATTGGATATTAGCCCTTTATCA
>NW_021609363.1:0-711 GCF_004785775.1 Grammomys surdaster | reverse complement strand
CAGATGTAGGTTTGGTGAAGATATTTTCCCAATCTGTTGGTTGCCCCTTTGTCCTATTGACCGTGTCCTTTGCTTTACAGAAGCTTTGCAGTTTCATGAGGTGCCCATTTGTCAATTCTTGGTCTTAGAGCACAAGCCATTGGTGTTCTGTTCAGGAACTTTTCTCCTGTGCCCATGTGTTCCAGGCTTTTCCCCAATTTCTATTCTATTAGTTTCAGTGTAGTTGGTTTTAGGTGGAGGTCCTTGATCCACTTGGAATTGAGCTTTGTACAAGGAGATTAAGTATGGACCAATTTGCATTCTTCTACATGCTGACCTCCAGTTGGACCAGCACCATTTGTTGAAAATGCTGTCTTTTTTCCACTGGATGGTTTTAGCTCCTTTGTAAAAGATCAAGTGACCATAGGTATGGGGGTTCATTTCTGGGTCTTCTATTCTATTCCACTGATCCTCCCGTTTGTCTCTGTTCCAATACCACACAGTTTTTATCACTATTGCTTTGTAGTACAGCTTGAAGTCAGGGATGGTGATTCCCCCAGAAGTTCTTTTATTAGCCGGGCGGTGGTGGTGCATGCCTTTAATCCCAGCACTTGGGAGGCAGAGGCAGGTGGATTTCTGAGTTCCAGGCCAGCCTGGTCTACAGAGTGAGTTCCAGGACAGCCAAGGCTACACAGAGAAACCCTGTCTGGAAAAACCAAAAAAAAAAAAAAA
>NW_021609362.1:634-2266 GCF_004785775.1 Grammomys surdaster | reverse complement strand
TGATATGGAATGTCCAAGTAAGTTGCTAGATTCCAGCAGAAAAGCACCATAGAACGGACTGAACAAACCTAATGTAGAGATTCACGCATTGCAGTGTAATCTTACTTCCAGAGCTAAAGGCAAGTACAACAGAGCTGAATACACCTAAATCATGTTATATGTAACATTTCAGTTAGGAAGTGTGTTTGTTTTAAAGCATAAACACTTTTAACACCCGGCCATGTCTCTTTCATTGTTTGATATGGAATGTCCAAGTAAGTTGCTAAATTCCAGCAGAAAAGCACCATAGAACGGACTGAACAAACCTAATGTAGAGATTCACGCATTGCAGTGTATTCTTACTTCCAGAGCTAAAGGCAAGTACAACACAGCTGAAAACACCTAAATCATGTTACATGTGACATTTCACTTAGGAAGTGTGTTTGTTTTAAAGCAGAAACACTTTTAACAAGCGGCCATGTCTCTTTCATAGTTTCATATGGAATGTCCAAGTAAGTTGCTAAATTCCAGCAGAAAAGCACTATAGAACATATTGAACAAACCTAATGTAAATATACACGAATTGCATTTTTTCTTACTTCCAGAGCTAAAGGCAACTACAACAGAGGTGAAAACACCTAAATCATGTTACATGTTTCATCTCACTTAGGAAGTGTGTTTGTTTTAAAGCAGAAACACTTTTAACACCCGGCCATGTATCTTTCATTGTTTGATATGGAATGTCCAAGTAAGTTGCTAGATTCCAGCAGAAAAGCACTATAGAACGTATTGAACAAACCTAATGTAAAGATACACGCATTGCATTTTTTCTTACTTCCAGAGCAAAAGGCAAGTACAACACAGCTGAAAACACCTAAATCATTTTACATGTGACATTTCACGTAGGAAGTGTGTTTGTTTTAAAGCAGAAACACTTTTAACACCCGGCTATGTATCTTTCATTGTTTAATATGGAATGTACAAGTAATTTGCTAGATTCCAGAAGAAAAGCACTATAGAACGTATTGAACAAACCTAATGTAACGATACTCGCATTGCAGTGTAATCTTACTTACAGAGCTAAAGGCAAGTACAACACAGCTGAAAACACCTAAATCATGTTACATGTGACATTTCACTTAGGAAGTGTGTTTGTTTTAAAGCAGAAACCCTTTTAACACCCGGCCATGTATCTTTCATTGTTTGATATGGAATGTCCAAGTAAGTTGCTAAATTCCAGCAGAAAAGCACTATAGAATGGACTGAACAAACCTAATGTAGAGATTCACGCCTTGCAGTGTAATCTTACTTCCAGAGCTAAAGGCAAGTACAACAGTCCTGAAAACACCTAAATCATGTTATATGTGACATTTCAGTTAGGAAGTATGTTTGTTTTAAAGCAGAAACACTTTTAACACCCGGTCATGTATCTTTCATTGTTTGATATGGAATGTCGAAATAAGTTGCTAGATTCCAGCAGAAAAGCACTATAGAACGTATTGAGCAAACCTAATGTAAAGATACAAGCATTGCAGTGTATTCTTACTTCCAGAGCTAAAGGCAAGTACAACAGACCTGAAAACACCTAAATCATGTTACATGTTTCATCTCACTTAGGAAGTATGTTTGTTTTAAAGCAGAAACACTTTTAAC
>NW_021609362.1:0-624 GCF_004785775.1 Grammomys surdaster | reverse complement strand
GCCATGTATCTTTCATTGTTTCATATGGAATGTCCAAGTAAGTTGCTAGATTCCAGCAGAAAAGCACTGTAGAACGGACTGAACAAACCTGATGTAAAGATACACGCATTGCAGTGTATTCTTACTTCCATAGCTAAAGGCAAGTACAACAGAGCTGAAAACACCTAAATCATGTTACATGTTTCATCTCACTTAGGAAGTGTGTTTGTTTTAAAGCAGAAACACTTTTAACACCCGGCCATGTATGTTTCATTGTTTGATATGCAATGTCCAAGTAAGTTGCTAAATTCCATCAGAAAAGCTCTATAGGATGTTTTGAACAAACCTAATGTAAAGATCCACGTATTGCACTGTATTCTTACTTCCAGAGCTAAAGGCAAGTACAACACAGCTGAAAACACCTAAATCATGTTACATGTGGCATTTCACTTCGGAAGTGTGTTTGTTTTAAAGCAGAAACACTTTTAACACCCGGCCATGTATCTTTCATTGTTTGATATGGAATGTCCAAGTAAGTTGCTAGATTCCAGCAGAAAAGCACTATAGAACATATTGCAAAACCTAATGTAAAGACACACGCATTGCAGTGTATTCTTACTTCCAGAGCTAAAGGCAAGTACAACA
>NW_021609361.1:1126-3413 GCF_004785775.1 Grammomys surdaster | reverse complement strand
ATAATCACGATTCGTGGATAATAGTGATTCAGAAATAAATGAACATGAACAATCAATAGTCATATGTCATAGTTAATAGGAAATCAGAAATATATAAAGCTGAAATATCAATAGTCATCAGTCATAGAAAATAGTAAGACAGAAATAAATGAACATGAATAATCGACATTCAGTATTCGTGGATAATAGTAAATCAAAAAAAAATGAACTTGATTAATAAATAGCCATCAGTCATAGTTCATAGTAATCAGATATATAAAGGTGAAATAACATTAGTTATCAGTCAAAGATAACAGTAAGTCAGAAATAAATGAACATGAATAATCAACATTCAGCATTCGTGGATAATATTCAATCAGAAATAAATGTACACGAATAATCAATAGTCATCAGTCAGAGTTCATAGTAAATCAGAAATATATAAAGATGCAATATCATTGGTCATCAGTCATAGATAACAGTAAGTTAGAAATAAATGAACATGAATAATCAACATTCAGCATTCATGGATAATAGTAAATCATAAACAAACGAACTTGATTAATCAATAGTCATCAGTCAGAGTTCATAGTAAATCAGAAATATATAAAGCTGAAATATCAGTAGTCATCAGTCATAGATAATAGTAAGTCAGAAATAAATGAACATGAATAATCAACATTCAGCATTCGTGGATAATAGTAAATCAGAAATTAATGAAATTGATTAATCAATAGTCATCAGTCATAGTTAATTGTAAACAAGAAAAAATAAAGATGAAATATCAATAGTCATCAGAAATAAATGAACATGAATAATCAATAATAACAATTCGTGGATAATAGTAATTCAGAAATAAGTGAACATGAACAACCAATAGTCATATGTCATAGTTAAAAAGAAATCAGAACTATATAAAGGTGAAATATCATTAGTCATCAGTCATAGAAAATACTAAGTCAGAAATAAATGAACATGAATAATCAATATTCAGCATTCGTGGATAACAGTAAATCAGGAACAAACGAACTTGATTAATCAATACTCATCAGTCAGAGTTCATAGTAAATCAGAAATATATAAAGGTAAAATATCATTAGTCATCAGTCATAGATAATAGAAAGTCAGAAATAAATGAACATGAATAATCAACATTCAGCATTCGTGGATAATAGTAAACCAGAAACAAATGAACTTGATTAATCAATAGTCATCAGTTAGGGTTCATGGGAAAGCATAAATGAATAAAGGTGAAATATCAATAGTCATAAGTCATAGATAATAGTAAATCAGAAATAAATGAACTTGAGTAATCAATAATAACATTTCGTGGATCATATTAATTCAGAAATAAATGAACATGAACAACCAATAGTCATATGGCATAGTTAATAGGAAATGAGAAATATATAAAGCTGAAATATCAATAGTAAACAGTCATATATAATAGTAAGTCAGAAATAAATGAACATGCATAATCAACATTCAGCATTCGTGGATAATAGTAAATCAGAAATGAATGAAATTGATTAATCAATAGTCATCAGTCATAGTTAATTGTAAACAAGAAATAAATAAAGCTGAAATATCAAAAGTCATCAGTCATAGATAATAGTAAATCAGAAATAAAGGAACATGAATAATCAATAATAACAATTCATGGATATTAGTAATTCAGAAATAAATGAACATGAACAACAATTAGTCTTATGTCATAGTTAATAGGAAATCAGAAATATATAAAGCTGAAATATCAATAGTCATCTATCATGGATAATAGTAAGTCAGAAATAACTGAACATGAATAATCAATATTCAGCATTCATAGAAAATAGTAAATCAGAAACAAATGAAATTGATTAATCAATAGTCATCAGTCATAGATAATTGTAAACAAGAAAAAATAAAGCTGAATTATCAAAGGTCATTAGTCATAAATAATAGTAAGTCAGAAATAAATGAACATGAATAATCAATAATAACAATTCGTGGATAATAGTAATTCAGAAAAAAATGAACATGAACAACCAATAGTCATATGTCATAGTTAATAGGAAATCAGAAATATATAAAGCTGAAATATGAATAGTCATCAGTCATAGGAAATAGTAAGTCAGAAATAAATGAACATGAATAATCAATATTCAGCATTCGTGGATAATAGTCAATAGGAAATAAATGGAGACGAATAATCAATAGTCATCAGTCAGAGTTCATAGTAAATCAGAAATATATAAAGTTGAAATATGAATAGTCATCAGTCATAGAAAATAGTAATTCAGAAATAAATGAACATGAATAATCAACA
>NW_021609361.1:0-1026 GCF_004785775.1 Grammomys surdaster | reverse complement strand
TCATAGAAAATAGTAATTCAGAAATAAATGAACATGAATAATCAACATTCAGCATTCGTGGATAATAGTAAATCAGAAAAAAATGAACTTGATTAATCAATAGTCATCAGTCAGAGTTCATAGTAAATCAGAAATATATAAAGCTGAAATATCAGTAGTCATCAGTTATAGATAATAGTAAGTCAGAAATAAATGAACATGAATAATCAATAATAACAATTCGTGGATAATAGTAATTCACAAATAAATGTACATGAACAACCAACAGTCATATATCATAGTTAATAGAAAATCAGAAATATATAACACTGAAATATAAATAGTCATCAGTCATAAATAATAGTAAGTCAGAAATAAATGAACATGAATTATTAATATTCAGCATTCGTGGATAATAGTAAATCAGAAACAAATGAACTTGATTAATCAATAGTCATCTGTTAGAGTTCATGGTAAAGCAGAAATAAATAAAGCTGAAATATCAATAGTCATCAGTCATAGAGACAGAATTGGTTTTTAAATAAAGATATTGACAGAATTGTTTATTACATAAATATATTGACAGAATTGGTTATTGAATAAAGATAGTTAAAGAATTGGTTATTAAATAAAGATATTAACAGAAATGTTTTTTAAAAAAAGGTATTGACAGAATTGGTTTTTAAATAAAGATATGCGACGCGCCGCCTCGCCGATAAGGAGAACATGCCACACTTCAGGATTCTTTTGACAGCAATTTACTGGTTACAGCAATTTCAGATGATGTTACAGCTCTTAGATGGTGTTACAGCTCTTGTAGATGGTAGTGGCGAAGGACACCCGAGCCCCAGAACCCACTGCTTATATAGGATCCTGGGAGGACTTACTGCATGCTCATTGGCTCCTTAATGATGCCTAATTAGCATACCAGTTTCTTATTGGCTCTTGGAGTGCTCTTAGAGTAAGGCTTAATTAGCATATTCATTTTTTTTGTCCTTTGCGCATGCGCACAATCGGCTGGGCTCTGACTGGAACCAGAGCGCGGGA
>NW_021609360.1:689-1325 GCF_004785775.1 Grammomys surdaster | reverse complement strand
TCTTGTTCATAACTTTCTTTGATTTCTCTTCCGTTTGATTATAGTTTGTTATTGGCTTTGTAATTTTTCTTCAAGTTTTCACTATTCTTCCTTAAATTTTCACTTGTCTTTTCAACAGTGTTTTAAATTTTATTAATTTTTTGCCAAGTTAATGTTTAGTTTCATCAGGAAAAACTGTTTTAAATCACATTCCTTTACAAATCAAATGTTCTCCTTATCAATTTTCTTTTTTCATAAATTTCTTTGATATCTCTTTTGTTTGATTTTTCCACAGTGTTTTCAGTTTCATGAATTGCTTGCAAAGTAAATGTTCAATTATATCAGGGAAAACTGTTTTAAATCACATTCCTTTACAAATCAAGTGTTCTCCTTATCAATTTTCTATTTTTTATGAGTTTTAAAAGCAAATTTCTCCTTGTTCATAACTTTCTTTGATTTCTCTTCAGTTTGATTATAGTTTATCATTGGGGTTTTAATTTTTCTTCACGTTTTCAGTATTTTTCCTTAATTTTTCACTAGCTTTTTCCACAGTGTTTTCAATTTTATGAATTTTTTGCCTAGTAAATGTTCAATTTTCTCAGGAAAAACAGTTTTAAATTACATTCCATTACAAATCAAATGGTATCCTTACCAATT
>NW_021609360.1:0-589 GCF_004785775.1 Grammomys surdaster | reverse complement strand
GTTTTCAATTTTATGAATTTTTTGCCAAGTAAATGTTCAATTTTAGCTGGAAAAACTGTTTTAAATCACATTCCTTTACAAATGAAATGGTCTGCTTATCAATTTTCTATTTTTTTAATGAATTTTAAAAGCAAATGTTCCTTGTTCTTCACTTTCTTTGATTTCTCTTCCGTTTGTTTATAGTTTATTATTGGCTTTTTAATTTTTCTTCAGGTTTTCACTATTTTTCCTTAATTTTTCACTAGCTTTTTCCACAGTGTTTTCAATTTTATGAATTTTTTGCAAAGTAAACGTTCAATTTTATCGGGAAAAACTGTTTTAAATCACATTCCTTTATAAATCAAATAGTCTCCTTATTAATTTTCTATTTTTTATGAATTTTAAATGAAAATTTCTCCTTTTTTCATAAATTTCTTTGATTTTTTTAAGTGATTTTACCTTTATTTCTTATTTCTTTCACTTTAAGCCAATCATTAAATTTCACACTGATTTCTGGGGTGGGGCAGAAGGAAGGCATCATTCCGAATGATGGAGGCCGGCCAGGTTGGCCTCACTGGGGAAGCTGGAGGAGCAGGGACTGGCCGGCAGG
>NW_021609359.1:443-1087 GCF_004785775.1 Grammomys surdaster | reverse complement strand
ATTCTGTCTTCAGTGAACCATTGTGATGGGGAGCATTTCTGTGACCATCTAATAAATTTATGTATGCAGAGGTTTGACATATACTAAGTACCATATAAATATCAAGTAAGTAAATAAATATCTGCTTTATGTTAATTCCAGATTGAGGAGCAAATAACTTTGGAAAAACTGCGTCAATGGACCAAACACGAGAACTTGGAAAACATTGATGTCCATGTCAAATTGCCCTGGTTCAAGACAGAAGAGAGCTACCTCCTCAACTCGAACCTTGGTCGACTGGGATTACAGGATCTCTTTAGCAGTAGCAAGGCTGATCTGTCTGGCATGTCAGGATCCAAAGATCTTTTTCTGTTTTCTTTCTTTTTCTTTCTTTCTTTCTTTTTTTTCTTTCTTTTTTTCTTACTTTTTTCTTTCTTTTTTTCTTTCTTTTTTTCTTTCTTTTCTTCCTTTCTTTTTCTTGCTTTTCTTTCTTTCTATTCTTTCTTCTTTTTTCTTTTTCTTCTTTCTTTTTCTTGTCTTCATACCCCATTTCCCCACCTTCCCCCCAACCCCGGAACCCCATATCCTATCCCCCTTCCTCCTGCTTGTATGAGGATGTACCCCCAACTACCCCCCAACTCCCACCTCTCCACCCTAGAATTCCC
>NW_021609359.1:0-343 GCF_004785775.1 Grammomys surdaster | reverse complement strand
TTCATTCTTTTTCTTTTCTTTATATCCCATTTCCCCACCTTCCCCCCAACCCCAGAACCCCATATCCTATCCCCCTTCCTCCTGCTTGTATGAGGATATACCCCCAACTACCCCCCAACTCCCACCTCTCCACCCTAGAATTCCCTCACATTCTGTCTCCAGCCTTCATAGGACCACCAAGGATCTCCTCTCCCACTTATGCCCAAAAGGGCTTACCTCCCCTACATAAACAGCTAGAGCCATGGGTCCCTCCCTATGTGCTCCCAGGCTGGTGGTTTACATCCACACTGGGTCTGCCTTCTTCATGAGCTGCATGTGGTCTGTGAGTTGAATCTTGGGTATT
>NW_021609358.1:284-6500 GCF_004785775.1 Grammomys surdaster | reverse complement strand
CCAGGTGGATTTCTGAGTTCGAGGCCAGCCTGGTCTACAGAGTGAGTTCCAGGACAGCCCGGGCTACACAGAGAAACCCTGTCTCGAAAAACCAAAAAAAAAACAAAAAACAAAAAACAAAAATTCATAGCAGTGTTATTCATTTGAAACAATTCAGATGATCTGTAGACAAAATGTGCTGTATCTATATGAAATATTAATTTACAATCAAAGGGAGTAACATAATGACAAATCTTCCAGCATGGGCAGACCCTAAGAACATCCCTGTGGGACTGGGGAGATGGTCCAGTGGAGAAAGTCCTTGCAGCACAAGTGTGAGGATGGGAGTTCGAGTCCCAACACCCATGTGAATGCCAAGCAAGCATGACGGCTCATCCAAACCCTCGGCTCCCGACGGGCAGAGACAAGTTCCCAGAAACAAGTTGGCTACCTAGACAAGCTGAACAAGGGAGCAGGGTTGATTTGAAAGACCCCGCCTCGATATGTAAGGTAGAGAGAGACTGAGGAAGACCCCCAATGCCAACCTGGGGCTTCCACATGTGTGCCCACACATGTACATCAACTCATGTGAACACAACCATACACATGTATCAACCCCTCAACACGTCATTAGGAGTAAAAGAGACCAGATTTTACATACCACTTATTTATATGAAATGTTCAGAGGAGTAAATTGACACAGGAAAAAAGAGACTAGCAATAACTAAGGATTCTGGGTAGGAACCGAGAGTGAGTGTAAAGAGGTATAAAGTACTTTTATGAAATAAGACAATGGTCTAAAAGGACTTTAGACCTCTGCAAACTTACTAAAATTAGAGTGTAATTAAAACAGGTGAATTTTCTGATAGGTATACAACATATTCTACCTCCAGGCAGCAGTTTGGAATTTTGAATTAAAAGAAAACACTCCTGCTATACATGATGATTTAATTTTTCAAAATATCAATAGCTATATCAACAGGGTGAATTATCTGAATAATCTGTAAATAACAGGATCATGGCCATCAGTCTCCTATTTTGTCATCTGGTTGGTTGGTTTGCTGTGGAATTACAAGGATGGACACAGGGCCTCCTGTGTGTGTTGGGTACATACCATCACTTGGCTGGACCCAAAGCCCTGCTGATCTTTTCTTATTCTTTTTTAAAAGAATATCTATTTATTTATTTATTTATTTATTTATTTATTTATTTATTTTTATATGTATGTATTTGGATGTTTTACTTGCATATATGGTTGTGCACGATGAGACGTAGGAAAGGGCCCAAGGAGGTTACAAGAGAGCATTGATCCCCTGGAACTGAAGTTACTCATGGTTGTGAGCCACCATTTTGATGCTGGAAATCAAACCCAGGTCCTCTGTAACAGCAGTCAGTGCTCATAAATGATGAGCCATCTCTCTGGCCCCTTATCCTTCTAAATTGTTTTAAACAGGAAGCCTTACTTTTACTATAAGGAAAACATGTTTCAGTTTATTGGCAAGGCAGTATATAGTGACCTTAAACAAGCTCCCTAGCTAGTTTGTGACTTAACCACGTCACCCCTGAAAGGGAGGGGGGTGACAGTGCTAACCTCAGATGGTTATAGGAAAGACTAAGGTAGCTGATATTTGTGACATATTTAGAAAAGTATCTGATACATGGCATTATATCTGTTGTTCTTTCCATAACGGAAAGAGAAGAAAGAACACAGAATGTGTATGCTTGCTTGCCTTCTACATGTGGCAAGAACCTGTGTGGAGAGGTGTTCTATATGAAGGCACTTATAGTAAATTTACCTACTTTTCATTTTGTCCAAGGCAAACTGGTTTGCTCCAGGTCGTGACGTAACTGGCCAAGGGAAAATTCTCTGGGGTTGGCTCTGACATAGATATCAACTGAGATGCAATCGGGGTGAGCACACTCTTGTCAGCTCATCGTGTCAAATACGTGACTGAGTCCAGTGACTTCAGGACGGATGTGAGTGAGCCATGGCCCAGGAGCTGGGTGAGCAACTGAACTGAAAACAGATGGAGGCCGGGGAGTGCTAAGCGTTTGTATGAGATGGAAGAGCTATCCTGTACTGTCAGGGGATCCAAGGAGTCATAAAGAGAAAACAGGACATTCTAGGTCACAGGAACAATGGATGGAAGTGTGGTTGTTGGGAGCAAGCCCGGGGGTTGGGGGAGAGGGCACAGACATGCCAGTCTGGAACAGAGGAGTCAAGCTGAAGCCCAGCAGGAGATAAGCTTAGGCCGATAGCATGGCACCTAGCCTGCCAGTGGGCCTGTTGGCGTGTCTCCTCTAGGCGAATGGAGGATGATGGAGGCCTTTGTCCTTGAGCCTTTGCAGGGATGAAAGTGGGTTCTGCTAATCACTGTGTGATTTGAACAAACCACTCAGTGTATTTGAGCCTTCTGGCCTTAAGTGGGGACAATAATATCATAGGAATTAGAGATATTTGTAAAATGCCGAGAATGATGCCTGCCACTAGAAAATGTTTGATCGCCTTTGTTAAAAGATGGTAGTGCAGATTGGAGGAGCAGAAGAATTTGAAAGCAGATAACGCTGGCAGGGACCCTAAGTATTCAGGAAGACTGTTGTGCCTGGAGTGGCAGAAACAAGTCAGAGTGACCAGCCACTTTCTCCACATGTTTGAATGAATTCCTGCAGGTATTCATACTCGAGGCTGACTAGCAGTCAGGGCTATGGTATTACGGTGAGAGTGTAGACTCTGCCATCACGCTGTCGTCACGCTGCCTGTGTTAGGTGCTCGACTTCCCCATTTGCCAGCTTCATGTTTCCAGGAAAGTCACTCACCGTCCTTTCCCTCATCTGGAGACTGGAAACAACTTGAGAACTGTCGTGAAGATGCCACTTTTGTGTGTGAGAGAACAGGCATTAGGGCCATGATCTACCAGAATATGAGCAGTAGTGGAAGAGGTGTTGTTTTGGATTCTGTAAGTTGATTTTGAAGCTCAGAATAGTGAGCTAGGCAGGAGGTGGGAGGAATTTATTAGTTCTTCCCAAGCAGGTTTTACCAAGATCAAAAATAGGAGGCCAACTAAAGGCCTGGAAGTCAATGATAAAGTTTCTGAACAGCAGACCCTGCTGCCACAGAGCTGACTATGCTCACAGGTCTGGAGAATCCAAGGCCAAGCCTGGGCCCTTAAGGAGACAGTGAGTCCAAAGAGAGGACACACCCAGCATATGCAGCACACTGGCTGGCCAGCGAGGCGAGGGCTCCTGGAGGAAGCAGCAGAGCCACAGAAGAAGGAAAGCCCTTGATCAGCAGGGGCCATCACTATTTCAGGAGACCGGATCATAAGCAGTGACTGGGGGTTATCACCCCCCTAAAGGTCTATTTTTCTCTGCTTAAGAGTGTAGTGGTCTTGCTGGGTATAGTAATGCACACTTTTAATCCCAACAGTTAGGTCTGTGTGAGTTTGAGGCCAGCCTGGTCTACACAGTGAGTTCCAGAACAGCTGGGGTTACATAGAGATGCTCTGTCTTTAAAAACAAATAAGATACAATAAAGTATTTTTTAAAATAGAGAATACAGTGGTTTGGGTTTTTTTTTTATTCCAATAAAAATTGAGGGGTAAAAGGTTGGGTATGTTTAAGAAAAGATAATCATCTAAAAAAATCATGTTAAATAAAGTGATCCACAGAAAATGTACTCATAATCCATATCAGACAAATTAAGGATTGCATTTTTTAAATTATTATAGGATTAAGGAGATGGCATGGTACGTAAAGGCAGTCACTGGGTTTGATCCCTGAGATTCAAAGGCAGAACGAGAAATCCAAGTCTTGAAAGATGTCCTCTGACCCTCACACATGCCACAGCAGAAACATACATACATACACACACACATACACACACACACATACATACACACACATACACACACACACACAAATAAATAAATGTGTGTAAATAAATACTTCATTTCATTTTAAAGGATAATTGTCCCAGTTGGATTTAACTGTCATCTTGACACAACCTTCTAGAGTCATCTGAGAGCCTCAGTTGAGAAACTGCCTGGATCAAATTGTCCCATGACACGTTGATGGGAGATTATCTTGGTTGTTAGCTGGTATAGGAAGGCCCAGCACATTGAAAGTGCTACCATCCCCGGGCAGGTAATCCTGACCTGTACAATAAAGCTAGTTGAGTATTAGCTGGCCTGCAACTAACTACCTAGGAGAAGCTGGAGCGATAGCTCAGCAGTTAAGAACACTGGCTGTTGTTCTTTCAGGGGTCCTGAGCTCAATTCCCAGCACCCTCATGGCTGCTGCAACTGTCTATAACGGGATTGGATGCTGTCTTCTGGTGTGTGTCAGACAGACATGCAGACAAAGCACACATTTACATTAAATAAGGAAGTCTTTTAAAAAGAGAGAGAGAGAGAGAGACCTTCAAAATACACTAGATGTAAGATGCAGCTCAGCTCAGGTGTACGTCCTACTGGGCAGGTAATCCTGCAGGTAATTCAGCAGCCACTAACTTGGTGATTTCTCAGTCTGCTATCAACATGGAAGCAAACCAGGTTAGCAAAGCAAATTCTCCCAGGATGAATAACACTGTAAGCATACTCGTGTTTGTTTGTTTGTTTGTTTGTTTTTGTTTTAAGATTATTTAAAATACAATTTTATTCTGATTCTAAACGAAAAGAACAGGAATGTCAGTAACAAACAAGATTTCACCACTGAATACTCTGATGTAACTACAGCAGTCTATCTTTGAAATCCAGGAAGGAAACAACTCTGCTCCAAACAGCTAAATATGCAATTCCAAAAAAAAATGAAGGTATGTATAACTGCCACATTCACTCTGAAGCCTGTTCTTCTCCTTCAGCATCCCAAGGAAGTACTCGATCTGCTTAGCTAAATAAGGCGGCACACGCGCTGCCCCGCTGATATACAGGACAGTTCCCATAAAACTAGACTTCTGATCCAGGGTTCCAGCTTCAACTTTCTTACAGGTCATCATCCTCATCCGGGAGAGCAGTTGTCTGAGCAACCTCTAAATCGTGCTGGTACTGTGCTGCCAAAGCTGGGACCATGACCACAGGTGGGGCAAGAGCAGGCATGGGAACAAACTCCAAGTTAGGCTCTCTGATGAGCTTTCTGGCAAGCCACAGGAAAGGCTTTTCAATGTTGTAGTTACGTTTGGCAGAAATGTCATAGTACTGAAGATTCTTCTTTCGGTGGAAGACAATAGATTTTGCCTTCACTTCCCTGTCTTTAATATCCACTTTGTTGCCACACAATACAATGGGAATGTTTTCACACACGCGTACCAGATCTCTATGCCAGTTCGGTACGTTCTTGTAAGAAACTATTGATGTTACGTCAAAGATTATAATGGCGCACTGGGCTTGGATGTAGTAGCCATCACGCAGGCCCCCGAACTTCTCCTGGCCGGCTGTGTCCCACACGTTGAACTTGATGGGTCCTCTGTTGGTATGGAAGACAAGTGGGTGCACCTCCACGCCCTGGGTGGCTACATACTTCTTCTCAAACTCGCCGGTCAAATGGCGCTTCAGGATCATCGTCTTCCCGGTGCCGCCGTTGCCCACCAGGACGAGTTTGAACTGGACCTGCCGGTCTCCCTGGGCGGCCATTGCTGCGATCCTTCCAGAAGAGTCCGTCCAACTGAAGCTGGAAAGATGGCGGAAGCGCCCATACTCGTGTGTTTTTTTTGTTTTGTTTTGTTTTTTTTACCATGGGCCTCTGTCATAAGGGTAGAGAATTCAGAACAATAAAATGAATATTTTCACATCTATACCCAGTATCATGTATTTTATCAAGTTTTAAAAAGTTTTTTCCTGGAAAAAAAAAAACAGCCTTATCAGGTTTCTGCTTTATCAACTCATGGGAAAACCTGTACTGGATTTTAGAGATGTGTTATGAGAACAAAAATTTAACATATGTGAGAAAGAATGGTGAGCTACCAAGCAATGATGTCATGACAGTATTTTGAAGCCAAAGGCTAAATTAATAGGTATGACTATTTTGACACATTATCCAGAAGCCACCTGCAGTTATAAGATAAAATTTTTTTTAAAAAAATCGATCTGTTCATCTAGTCAGATATAATGGTTCATGTTTTCAGTCCCAGCATTCGGGAGGTGGAAGATCAAAGTTGAAAGTTACCCTCTACAACATATCAAGGCTGAGGCCAGCCTGAACTATGTGGGCCTGAACTACGTGAAACCCTACCTCAAAAAAAAA
>NW_021609358.1:0-184 GCF_004785775.1 Grammomys surdaster | reverse complement strand
TGGTGGCTCACAACCATCTGTAATGGGATCTGATGCCCTCTTTTGGAGGAGCCAGGAGTTAGTGCCACCTCAAACTGGCAGTAAAGGCCATTTATGAGGCAGAGGCAGGTGGATCTCTGTGAGTTCATGGGCAGTTAGTTTATGTAGTGAGTTCCAAACTAGGAAAAGCTACATAGTGAGACTC